>NC_136264.1:122903066-122918066 GCF_964187855.1 Myxine glutinosa | reverse complement strand
GCGGCCACTATTTTGTATGGAGGCCCATGGCGGTCACTTACTGGATGTGATTTTCATGAAATAAATTGTGAACAATCTCAAGTGTGTTCTTTCATTTCTATCTGATATACAGTATTCAAACCAACATACTTCTTATTTCCTACATCGCTGTTTGAAATAGTCTCGACTTTCGGCGGACCGTGCATTTAGATATTCACTAATCGCACAACTCTCACAAATTTGTTTCAAACTTTCCCAGCAATGGCAAACCTGTTCTCGTAGCAGATTGAGACGCTGCATCTGCTTTTTACGCATTTCCTCATCCATGGAGAAGGCAAAATATCCCACACCCAGCTCTCGCACTTCTGCAGACGGACAATAATGACAGAGGTCCATCAGCAATGACAGAATGTCTACTGTTAATATTTCTATCACCTCTTCACTCAAAGGCATGGAACTGTGATATTTGCAACAGTAAACAAGGACAACTTCATATATCACATCATTGCCTTGGACTGGAATGAATATATATTATATATATATATATTGTTGCGGATATGGGATTTGCATCCATCCATATCCGCTTGTAAATATTCCCCTATTTCCTCAATACTTCCCAACTCTCCCCAATCCCCCATTCCCTAGTCCCATTGTCTGTAAACAACACTCTGTAGACCCGACCTCCCCCTATTTCCCCCATTAAATGTCGCACCCAGGTTCACCGCATCTCATGTAAGACAACTATAGGACATCTTGCTAGTTATTCTTAGTCTATGTCAGTTAAGGATTCGTTTCCATTAATTCTGACCCTTCGTTGCACCAGAATGTGATTGTATGGCACCGTTAGGAAGTTTAGGACCTCCCAATACCTCCCCGCAGCTCTTCCTCACAGTTCAGCAACAACAACAACGAGCGCAGGGAGTGCGCGTCCTCACTCCGGCTTGGTTGGTAGGGGTGGTGGGAGGGCACCAGGCCTTCCCAACGAGCCGCCATCGAACATGTGCTCGACGGGGTTACCAAACAGGGGCTCCCTGTCGGCTCCTCGTCAAGGGCGGAGCCCGGTAACCCCCGCACCCAATGGAAGCGGCGGACCGGCCCCAGTGGGGCGGAACCAACCAGCCGAGGGCGTGTCACTCCCCGCTGAGCATGCGCAGGAGAGAGAGGTGACGTCAGATGCGCGCCGAGCTTGGAGCAAGCAAGACGACCTCCGAGCGCTGTGAGACCTCCCTGCATCTTTTGAACCGTGCTTTATCCTGTCCCCGAGCCAAGGTGCACCTTGTGCCATCGACCGACCTGCCCATTCCCGCCATCAATCCCCGTGTGAGTCTACCTTGTCCGTTTGTCCGTGGTCTGTCCGGGACTAGATAAGATTGTATTTAAGTGCCCATCTCTTCTGTGTCTTTACCTCACTCTGCCTTGTAATCTACCCCCTTTTCTCCACCACTGTAATTATACCCTCCTCCGGAGGTCTTGAGAACTGTACCCCTTGCGTCGTTTCCTCTTTCCCAGTCGTCGTGTCCTTTCCATCATTGATTTAGCATAGCGCGATTTGGCCAACGTCTGGGTGAATCAGGTGAGTGTAAGGGAAGAAAAGGGGAGCAACTGTTCGGCCGCGGTAATACCACCGCTCGGTAAATAACATCCTAATCCGCGGTCCGTAACAATATATATATACATATATATACTATATATATATATATATATATATATATATATATATATATATATATATAGTAGCTGAGGTACCCGGCTTCGCCCGGGTTGAATAAGAATAATACAAATATATGATGAAAAGAACATGTATATTTTAGAGCAATATCACAGTACATTTCCTACATGACGTTTTGTCAATTTTCAATTTCTCAAAACCTCTTGGTATACAACATTTCTGGTTTTCTTACTTGGTGCCAAGACAAAGATTTTTTTTTTTTTTTTTTTTTTTTTTTTTTTTTTTTTTTTGTATACAAGGTCGAGGCTCGTGATTGCTTGGTTTTCCAACCCTCGAGCAGCCCACGTACAGCTGGCCATGGGAAGTACCCGGCATTGCCGGGCGGGGGAAGGGAGGGGAGGAGGAAGGGGAGGGGAGGGGAGGAGGAAGGGGAGGGGAGGGGAACGGGGGGGGAGGGGAGGAGAGGGTGGGGAGGGGAGAAGAGGGGGGAGGGGAGAAGAGGGGGGAGGGGAGAAGAGGGGGGGGAGGGGAGAAGAGGAGGGAGGGGGAGGAGGAGAGGGGAGGAGAGGGGAGAAGAGGAGGGAGGGGGAGGAGAGGGGAGGGGTGAGGGGGGAGGGGGAGGGGAGGGGAGGGGGCAGTGGAGGGGGAGGAGAGGGGCAGTGGAGGGGGAGGGAAGGGGGCAGTGGAGGGGGAGGGGAGGGAGGAGGGGGAGGGAAGGGGGCAGTGGAGGGGATAGGGGGAGGGGAAGGGGGGAGGGGGGAGGGGAGTGGGAGGGGGGAGGGGAGTGGGAGGGGGAGGGGGGAGGAGTGGGAGGGGGGAGGGGAGTGGGAGGGGGGAGGGGAGTGGGAGGGGACGGGAGGGGGGAGGGGAGGGGGAGGGGGAGGGAGAGTGGAGGGGGAGGTAGAGTGGAGGGGGAGGGAGAGTGGAGGGGGAGGGGGAGGGAGAGTGGAGGGGGAGGGGGGAACGGCTAGCTTGGCAAGCGATAGCAGGCTTTTTACTTTTATTTTTACCTCAATGAGGGCTATATATATAGTCCGTGCTTGGAGCCTTCAGGTTCAACATAAAGTTTTTTTATGAAAAATAATGCATATGTATAACAATCCACCAATGCAAGTTCAGAAATGAATGCAGATCCTTTACTTTGCGATACAAACGCAATTCCCGCCATTTCCACTCACGATCGAGGCCTCCACAGTGACCGCGCCTCTTCTTCCTCCTACAACTTCGTCTCACTTCTTTCACTCAAAATGCACGAAATTCTGCCGCATGAAATTATGTAGAGGCCTCGTCGGGGGGATATAAGGTAGATAAGGAAGGCGTTGTAACAGAAGAATCAAAATAAAAGTGGAAGAACATAAGGAAATGGGAGCTATTCTGGACCCACAGCCAAACCCGACAAACCATTGCAATACACCCCGAACGTCTAGCGCCGCCACAAACTACACCATGGAATTGCAGCTGGCGCGGTTTTTTTAAACCATTGATATTAAAATAAAACGTAGCCTATAACCACCGGGATTTTATGCTGATTCTGAATCTGTGTCGAAAACTTTTCTCCGATGTGTAGTTCTTGAGTTATAAGCGGACATCCACATCCAGACACAGACATAGACACAGACACAGACACACACACATACACACACACCTCCTTTATATATAGAAGATATATATACATATATATATATATACAGTATTGCATTTTGTGAGACAGCAGGAAAGCCTAAGTGGTGTGCTCACCTCTAAGCTTACATTTGTGCTTCCATATTTAATTGCATCAGATCTAACAAAAACGATATACTACTTTTTAATTTGCCAATATTTGGGAGCAAAAAATAATTTAAGTATTTCCCCTGAAATTATACACAAATTAAATATCCCATTTTAATAACAGGCATTTTAAGACCCCAAGACCCCAACAAATTAATTTTACCGATAAAAATACATAATATGTATACAAGTAAAAAAGGTGCAAGGCATGGGTCAAATAAAATCACAGCTGGGCAAAATTCATTTTGATGCAACACAGTCAAGATAGATCAAATAACATTTTTTCAGAATGCTTTTTTTCTTAGCGAGGACTAGAGTGCAGGATAAAGTGAAAGGATTAGCCATAAAAAATAAATTACAGCAGCCCTCGGTTTACGAACACAAGGTGTCTATAAGCTGGAACAATAAACCCCCTTTAAATTCAATACATGTAATAAGTGATTATTTGGTTCCCGAACAAATTTAACCCTGTTGTTGTTAACATAAAAACACTATTAAAAGTGCTTTTTAAATCAAACTGGAACAGCACTCGTAGAAGTCGCAACGTCGACCGATGTGCCTCCAGCCACATTATTACACATGCTTGTCATAAGTTAGATTTAAATCCCTTCAGCTGTTCTCAAGTATCACATTTTCTACCTGACATGACCTCTGACCATTGACGCCAAAATCGAATCAGTTCATCTTTACATCATAGTACATACAGGGTGTCCCGTTTAACATCGCCCTGGTTAACGTTGTTTCGTTACAACGTCCATACTAATTAGACACCAAGACTTCACAGAACGTTGTGATAATTTACCTACAACTCGCTATTACAGCGTCGATTATAGAACTATGGAAAATCTTCGGTGCTACTATTAAATTTATATAGAAAAGAAGAGGCAGAGCAGCAAGCAGTCAACCATTGATGCTTTTTTGCAGGAGTGAGGAAAACGGTCATCTCAACAGGCAGCAGAAGCCTTCACGTTACAGCAAAGGGGAGAACCCTCTGGATCTCAGTGACTCCCCACCCTCCACCAGTAGATTGCTTTATTGTACTAAAGGATGATATGTTTGTAGTTTATTTTACATTTACTTAGAGTACTGTATTACAATGTACAATTCAGAATCTATAAACAACGAAAAGTGCGAATTTACTTAAATGTGATGCATTTAATGTGGGCGAAGGAATTAAACCTCCCTCCCCCACCCCCCTCCCTACCCCCCCCCCCACCCCTAATTATACCAATTCTGACGAAATCGATCAATAAATTTAACGTCGTTTCACTTAACGTCATGTTTTCAAGAAAGTTACCACGACGTTAACTGAGGACCAAGTGTACTTGATCCAAGTTTGATTTAAATCCCTTCAGCCATTCTCAAGTTATTGCAGTCACGAGAACCTATCACGGACAAACGCACGGACAGCCAACCCGAAAACATGTTGGTGGAGGCATAAAAATGAATAAATTGATGCGATAAATACAGCAGTACAGTAATAATAACTAGAACTGCCACTTTATAACTGCTGGCAGTGATGACTGAGTACCACAATGCCTCACTTTGATATACCCTGCTTTGTTCAGACACGTGGCCCATAGACAACCTCTTAAAAAAACAAAAAAGGATTCAGAATGGCACTTTTTAAATTCAATTCAAAGGATTTTTTTTTTTTAAACAACTCAGATTCAAAATAAATTTTAAAAAATGGCTGCCAGACCATACGACAGATGACGTTTGAATTATCAAACTATATTTTGAAACACTCGATCATGTGCGTGAAGTTTCACATTGATCTTGAAAGCCATTCTGCAGAAGTTTAAATTGTAAGATTTCTTATTCTTCAAATAATTAAAACATTCTGGCTGCCAGACCGTGTGACTGATCATGTTGAAATTTTTAACATTTATTCCCCTTGACGGCGAGATAATACTTTTAAAGTTTGACTTCAATAGCTTAAGCCAATTCAGAGAAAGTTATTTATTTATTGTACTTTGATACAATATGGCTGCCAAACCACGTGGCCTATGATGTCATAATTTCCACACTATTTGCAGCAATGGTGTGAGATGACATTGGTAAAATTTCGCATCAATCCATTCAGTGCTTTCAGAGAAAAGCTTTAAAAATTTTTTTGCATATAGTCCAATATGGCTGTCAAGACCACATGACTTAATAATTTGCAAAGTATATTCCCCAAGGCTAGCAGATCATGTGTGCGGAGTTTCGCATCGATCTAGTAAGCCCTTCTGGAGAAGATGATTTTTGAAGATTTGCATTTTCAATCAAATATGGCTGCCAAACCAAGTGACCAATGACGTTGTCTTACTATAATTCACCAAATGTCCGTCCGTCCATTCGAAGGTACCACAAAAACAGCTGAACCAATCGCAACGATATTTTGCGTGGGTAATCCTGGGACCCCCTGGAGTAAAATATGCTGTATTGTTTTTCCAATTTTCCCAAACACGACGGAATAATATTTACCGATATGAACAGTGATGTGGCTTTTATTGAAATTCTACAAATACCGTTTAGATTTTGATGAGAATTATGAACCTGCCGCAAATGTGGAAGTGGACAGATGACGGCAATGAGCGGGTTTCATAATATCCCAATACAACCATCATTCAATTGTAATGTTAAATCGTTGAACGTTAATCGTGTTAATCGTTTTGTTAAAGTATCAATTGATGATTGGAATCGAGTGAATACAATTACGATTTTAAATTCGTAATTGTGTTCACCCAACCGTACGGAACTTCACATCAGGATTTTAATATTTGTTTATGTCACGAATGTTGTTAAAAGTTTATTTTTTATATTAATGTTATTTAATTTGTGATTGAAGTTATGCTGTTTGGAATGAAAAAAGATATCGACTTCAAGTGAATGACGGAATGCCGTGATGGTTTCTACTTTCTAAACGTGAAATTTGTGGATTGCCATATGCAGATTCACCATTGACTGGGTATAGAACAAACATACCCATTTGTTTGCAAACAGGTACGTTTTTCATGGAAGTCCTTCATGAACTTGCTGTCCATGTCTGACGTGCGACTGAAAGTGCTACAGGAATGTGGAATTTATTTGTTTCATGCTTTAGCATTCGCCATTTCTGCATTGTCTGTTTGCTTCTGGCCTCCCACCCGTGCATAGCACGGGTACCTCACTAGTCAATTTAATTCTCCCACAATTTTTGCAAAGATCACGCCCAGGAAATTTCACACTTATTCGATCAAGTGTTCTACTTGTCGAATTATGACATCATAATGGAGGCACCTATGACCATCAAAAACATATATTTTATTTCCCATGGGGAGTTCTTGACATTGCGCCAAGTTTCAGGTTTTTTTTCATGGGGCAGTTGAGACAGAGGTACAAGGTTTTTTGGTGTACCACACCCTGTACCACATGACATATGACATAATTAGCAAAAAAAAAATTATACAGGAGGCAGCGCTCCTTTGGTAAGAATTTATCAATTGAACCAACGGTAACAGAGAAAATGATTTTTTTTAAAGTAAAAAAAAAAAAAACGGTAGAAGAACAAGAAAAAGACGAATAAAATTAACAAAAACAATAGGGTTCCACAACCTGATAGGCATGTGGTACCCTAATAAAGCCTAAAAAGAAAATACTGTGCAATAAATGTAAAAATGATCACTAAATGGCTGAGAACTGCCGAAGCACAACACTGAACACAACATGCAAATACAAATCTTTTTTGGGCAATCGACAAAAACCAGCGGCAGTTGGGAGACGTCATTGTGTACAAATACAATACAATACAATACAATACAGTAAAGTATGTTGGAAACATCACCATGTTCCACTGTTCAGTGAGTCACCCCAGCATTGTTCATTTTCCCACATTCGAGCGGCCAAGTTCCTGCACGCTCAGTGCGGCGGTATGTTTGAAAACCCTATTAAATCCTGGGTTATTTTTTAACTTACATGAAAACGTTATTAAATGTACTTTTAAAATAAACAAGTACAAAAAGTTTTAATTAAAACAAAAGCCACGTCGATGTTACACAATGCCTAGATGCAGCTGTGCCTATAACGTCGATGTTATAGGCACAGGACATTCCTATTGATTTGATTACTTGATGTTATTTTTGTGCAAAGTGAAAATATATCTCGGCAATTTCCCGTGTGTGGCGACGAATTTTTAATATATCTCGGCATTTTCCCATCTGTTATTTCAGGCGGTGTATGACTGACCATGCCGCGATTTAAAAAATATATATCTCGGCAATTTCCCGTATGTGGCGACACGTGAACGAAACTATGCTCCTCTCTCCACATTATTGCGACGACGTATAAATTAAATATTTCATCGTGACGATTGTCATCAAATGGACGAATTTTTAATATATCTCAGCATTTTCCCGTCTGTTATTTCGGGCGGTGTATGACTGACCATGCCGCGATTTAAAAAAAAAATATCTCAATGGACTTGAAGTTACAGGCCTTTGAGAATTCATTTCGTTCTATAAAGGCCAACTTTCATCGGATTTTCTTCCCGTTTTTTTTCAACCGAGTCTAAAACTATGTTAGCGACTGTGAAAAATGAAATGATATATCGAATTTGATTTGAAATAAAACTGTGTGAGAGAGGAAGACACCACGGGCCTACAAAACAGGCCTCAAAGCTATGCGAGTTAATAAAATGGTGGATATTTGTTTATATGAAGCCTCTCCCACAATGGGTGGAGCTATGGTTCCCAGAATGGGTGGAGCTTTGAGGTTTTGTCTTCTCTGCAAGAACAAGAACAAGAAGAAGAACAACAACAACAGCAGAGGGCACTCTATTAGCAGCGTCTGCGACGCGGCTAAAAATGAATAAACTAGAGTATATTGAACGTGTGGAGTATAAGGGACGACGAGGGATAATGAGCCAGTTAGACGGTTTATGGTGAAGCAGTGTGAGCACTGCTGTCTCTCATGCCGGTAAGGAACCTCATGGAGAGAATGGCATGTGAAATGGCGAAAGTGTGTGAAACGACAAAGCCCGTGTGAATGAGGTGTCAATTATAGTGTGAATGGGTAATTAGCTATCAAGGTCCAGATTTCCTGTGTTTAGCGCTCAGCGCAGTACATTCAGAAAAGATCAGATGTTCGTATGAATGGATCAAGCGTTCAAAAGATCGAAACATGGTTATCACTCTAATACTCTGCTCCAGTGTGTTTGTTTGTCCATTCATGGGTGGGTCTTCCTCCATTGAGGGAAGGGCTACACCCATTCTGGGAGAGGCTTCAAAAACAAATCTCCACCACTTTGTTTGCTCCGCATACCCTCTGAGGCTCCATTTTAAGACTGAATTAACGCGTGTTCTATCATAACAAGTTACCTTTTGAAGAAACAACGGTACATTTTGATTGGAATTCATGCCAAGAAAACAAGGTATGGCATGTTCCGTTTGGAGCAATCGAGGCAACGGTCTATTATACACCGCCCAAAGAAGGTGCGGTTTCATAATGCAGAGGAAAGAAAATTGAGATCTTTAATGAAAAAAAATTAAAAAATAAAAATTGATTTTCGCATGAGTTTTCAAGGCTGAATTGTGTGCAAGTACAGAATTAATAAACAAACTATTTCACGTGTGTATGGACTTGTAATTCACATATCATTATCTAAATAAATAAATAAACGGGAAATTGCCGAGAGATATTTTTTCGTTCTTATTGAATAAGTTATGTGCACGTACACTTCAAGAAGTTTATTTGAAATCTTCAATTTAAAAAATGTACTTTTGTATGCTGTAACGAAAAGAGTAATTTTGGTTTTCGCCGGACAGAAGGGGATAATGTATAATGTCTTTATAAACTGCCCATTATACTTTTTTCCCAGGGACTTTTCCATTTCTGTATTTTCATTTTTCTGTACTTTTCCATTTGAGCTGTATTCCTTATACAGTGGTCACAATAAAAAGTTTCATTCTTTAGACGTAGTCACAATAAAAAGTTGCAATTCTTTGGTAGACTGACCATGGGGAGAGGAGGGGAGCTTAGTTTACGTGTCGCCACTTACTCACTCGTGGTAACTTACATGTCACATTTGGAACTGCCATTTCCAAAATGAATAAAAAAAAATGAGGAAATAGAACGCCGATGAACGTCGTGATCCTCTCCCCCCCCCCCCCCCCCCTGTGTGTGACCCTCTCTCACCCCCCCCTGTGTGTGACCCTCTCTCACCCCCCCTGTGTGTGACCCTCTCTCACCCCCCCTGTGTGTGACCCTCTCTCACCCCCCCCCCCTGTGTGTGACCCTCTCTCACCCCCCCCCCTGTGTGTGACCCTCTCTCACCCCCCCCCCCCTGTGTGTGACCCTCTCTCACCCCCCCCCCCTGTGTGTGACCCTCCCCCCCCCCCCTGTGTGTGACCCTCCCCCCCCCCTGTGTGTGACCCCCTCTCCCCTGTGTGTGACCCCCTCTCCCCTGTGTGTGACCCCCTCTCCCCTGTGTGTGACCCCCTCTCCCCTGTGTGTGACCCCCTCTCCCCTGTGTGTGACCCCCTCTCCCCTGTGTGTGACCCCCTCTCCCCTGTGTGTGACCCCCTCTCCCCTGTGTGTGCCCCCCTCTCCCCTGTGTGTGACCCCCTCTCCCCTGTGTGTGACCCCCTCTCCCCTGTGTGTGACCCCCTCTCCCCTGTGTGTGACCCCCTCTCCCCTGTGTGTGACCCCCTCTCCCCTGTGTGTGACCCCCTCTCCCCTGTGTGTGACCCCCTCTCCCCTGTGTGTGACACCCTCTCCCCTGTGTGTGAGCCCCTCTCCCCTGTGTGTGACCCCCTCTCCCCTGTGTGTGACCCCCTCTCCCCTGTGTGTGACCCCCCTCTCCCCTGTGTGTGACCCCCCTCTCCCCTGTGTGTGACCCCCCTCTCCCCTGTGTGTGACCCCCCTCTCCCCTGTGTGTGACCCCCCTCTCCCCTGTGTGTGAGCCCCTCTCCCCTGTGTGTGACCCCCTCTCCCCTGTGTGTGACCCCCTCTCCCCTGTGTGTGACCCCCTCTCCCCTGTGTGTGACCCCCTCTCCCCTGTGTGTGACCCCCTCTCCCCTGTGTGTGACCCTCTCTCTCCCCTGTGTGTGACCCTCTCTCCCCTGTGTGTGACCCTCTCTCCCCTGTGTGTGACCCTCTCTCCCCTGTGTGTGACCCTCTCTCCCCTGTGTGTGACCCTCTCTCCCCTGTGTGTGACCCTCTCTCCCCTGTGTGTGACCCTCTCTCCCCTGTGTGTGACCCTCTCTCCCCTGTGTGTGACCCTCTCTCCCCTGTGTGTGACCCTCTCTCCCCTGTGTGTGACCCTCTCTCCCCTGTGTGTGACCCTCTCTCCCCTGTGTGTGACCCTCTCTCCCCTGTGTGTGACCCTCTCTCCCCTGTGTGTGACCCTCTCTCCCCTGTGTGTGACCCTCTCTCCCCTGTGTGTGACCCTCTCTCCCCTGTGTGTGACCCTCTCTCCCCTGTGTGTGACCCTCTCTCCCCTGTGTGTGACCCTCTCTCCCCTGTGTGTGACCCTCTCTCCCCTGTGTGTGACCCTCTCTCCCCTGTGTGTGACCCTCTCTCCCCTGTGTGTGACCCTCTCTCCCCTGTGTGTGACCCTCTCTCCCCTGTGTGTGACCCTCTCTCCCCTGTGTGTGACCCTCTCTCCCCTGTGTGTGACCCTCTCTCCCCTGTGTGTGACCCTCTCTCCCCTGTGTGTGACCCTCTCTCCCCTGTGTGTGACCCTCTCTCCCCTGTGTGTGACCCTCTCTCCCCTGTGTGTGACCCTCTCTCCCCTGTGTGTGACCTGTGTGACCCTCTCTCTCCCTGTGATCCTCGACCCCCTCTCTTGTGTGCGATCCTCGACCCCCTCTCTTGTGTGCGATCCTCGCCCCCTCTCTTCTGTGTGCGATCCTCGCCCCCTCTCTTCTGTGTGCGATCCTCGCCCCCTCTCTTCTGTGTGCGATCCTCGCCCCCTCTCTTCTGTGTGCGATCCTCGCCCCCTCTCTTCTGTGTGCGATCCTCGCCCCCTCTCTTCTGTGTGCGATCCTCGCCCCCTCTCTTCTGTGTGCGATCCTCGCCCCCTCTCTTCTGTGTGCGATCCTCGCCCCCTCTCTTCTGTGTGCGATCCTCGCCCCCTCTCTTCTGTGTGCGATCCTCGCCCCCTCTCTTCTGTGTGCGATCCTCGCCCCCTCTCTTCTGTGTGCGATCCTCGCCCCCTCTCTTCTGTGTGCGATCCTCGCCCCCTCTCTTCTGTGTGCGATCCTCGCCCCCTCTCTTCTGTGTGCGATCCTCGCCCCCTCTCTTCTGTGTGCGATCCTCGCCCCCTCTCTTCTGTGTGCGATCCTCGCCCCCTCTCTTCTGTGTGCGATCCTCGCCCCCTCTCTTCTGTGTGCGATCCTCGCCCCCTCTCTTCTGTGTGCGATCCTCGCCCCCTCTCTTCTGTGTGCGATCCTCGCCCCCTCTCTTCTGTGTGCGATCCTCGCCCCCTCTCTTCTGTGTGCGATCCTCGCCCCCTCTCTTCTGTGTGCGATCCTCGCCCCCTCTCTTCTGTGTGCGATCCTCGCCCCCTCTCTTCTGTGTGCGATCCTCGCCCCCTCTCTTCTGTGTGCGATCCTCGCCCCCTCTCTTCTGTGTGCGATCCTCGCCCCTCTCTTCTGTGTGCGATCCTCGCCCCCTCTCTTCTGTGTGCGATCCTCGCCCCCTCTCTTCTGTGTGCGATCCTCGCCCCCTCTCTTCTGTGTGCGATCCTCGCCCCCTCTCTTCTGTGTGCGATCCTCGCCCCCTCTCTTCTGTGTGCGATCCTCGTCCCCTCTCTTCTGTGTGCGATCCTCGCCCCCTCTCTTCTGTGTGCGATCCTCGCCCCCTCTCTTCTGTGTGCGATCCTCGCCCCCTCTCTTCTGTGTGCGATCCTCGCCCCCCCTCTTCTGTGTGCGATCCTCGCCCCCTCTCTTCTGTGTGCGATCCTCGCCCCCTCTCTTCTGTGTGCGATCCTCGCCCCCTCTCTTCTGTGTGCGATCCTCGCCCCCTCTCTTCTGTGTGCGATCCTCGCCCCCTCTCTTCTGTGTGCGATCCTCGCCCCCTCTCTTCTGTGTGCGATCCTCGCCCCCTCTCTTCTGTGTGCGATCCTCGCCCCTCTCTTCTGTGTGCGATCATCGCCCCCTCTCTTCTGTGTGCGATCCTCGCCCCCTCTCTTCTGTGTGCGATCCTCGCCCCCTCTCTTCTGTGTGCGATCCTCGCCCCCTCTCTTCTGTGTGCGATCCTCGCCCCCTCTCTTCTGTGTGCGATCCTCGCCCCCTCTCTTCTGTGTGCGATCCTCGCCCCCTCTCTTCTGTGTGCGATCCTTGCCCCTCTCTTCTGTGTGCGATCCTCGCCCCCTCTCTTCTGTGTGCGATCCTCGCCTCCTCTCTTCTGTGTGCGATCCTCGCCCCCTCTCTACTGTGTGCGATCCTCGCCCCCTCTCTTCTGTGTGCGATCCTCGCCCCCTCTCTTCTGTGTGCGATCCTCGCCCCCTCTCTTCTGTGTGCGATCCTCGCCCCCTCTCTTCTGTGTGCGATCCTCGCCCCTCTCTTCTGTGTGCGATCCTCGCCCCCTCTCTTCTGTGTGCGATCCTCGACCCCCTCTCTTGTGTGCGATCCTCGCCCCCTCTCTTCTGTGTGCGGTCCTCGCCCGCTCTCTTCTGTGTGCGATCCTCGCCCCCTCTCTTCTGTGTGCTGATCCTCGCCCGCTCTCTTCTGTGTGTGATCCTCGCCCGCTCTCTTCTGTGTGTGATCCTCGCCCCCTGTCTTCTGTGTGTGATCCTCGCCCCCTGTCTTGTGTGTGTGATCCTCGCCCCCTGTCTTCTGTGTGTGATCCTCGCCTGCTCTCTTCTATGTGCGATCCTCGCCCCCTGTCTTCTGTGTGTGATCCTCGCCCCCTGTCTTCTGTGTGTGATCCTCGCCCCTGTCTTCTGTGTGCGATCCTCGCCCCCTCCCTTCTGTGTGTGATCCTCGCCCCCTCCCTTCTGTGTGCGATCCTCACCCCCTCCCTTCTGTGTGTGATCCTCGCCCCCCTCTCCCTGTGCAGTGTGTGTGGTGTGGGGGGAGGAGTGGGAAGATTTGAGCTCCTGAAGTCACATTTTACATAACGTGTAATTACAAATTACAAAATGTATTTCCCATGTGCATGCATGTTATCAGAAATAAATAAATTGTGAAGATTACATCATTTCTGGATCTGACGAGTTAGTTTTATAAAATGGTTACTGGCAACTACGTGCAGCATTCAACTTAAGATGTCCAATGTCCAATGTCATACATGACTATGCCCGTGGATTTCCCATGGTTGCCCCACTAGTAAAGTATAATATTCGTATGAACGGATGTTCAGAAGCCAAGTGTTCGGAAACCGGAGACTGCCTGTACAGTTATTTTGCTAATCTTTTTTAAACAACATTCTCTACGTGAAGCGATTTTCACAAACCACACCGTTTTCACGAATATGCTCATAGTGAACAGGTCCAATCGGTCTTTTCATAGACTCTTGCTCTTCCATTTCCCATTTCTCCCGTGCATCCTCAGTTCTCATGTCATCAGACAGCAGTGTGCGCTCCTCCAACTTGACCCTGAGGATTTAAAAAGGCATAAAGGCTAGCAATATTTGTAAACGAGTTGGTGTAGGTTGAAGATTAAAAAAAAAAAGTGACAAAGTCATTCATAGAATTAACACTCTTACCTCTTTGCCCCAGCCAAGTCCCTATCCATGGCTTTTAAAGCTGGAAGATCTTTGCGCAGACACCTTCTAGCACGGCCCAGCATGTCCGTGAAGTCCACCCTGAACACGCAGCACGTTTTCACGAGAATACAACTCCACAATCATTATCTAATTCATACATATATTTTATATACCGTACCGTATGCAAATCAGGTCATGTTGACAAGTTCACAGGGTAGACACATTGGTACAAATTATGATTCTGATGTACCACAATCTGTTAGAGCGGTAGTTATGGCAGGAACTTGGAATTTGTTCAGGGTACTGGTGATAGTTCGCCTACTTTTGGCAAAGGACATCATGGGATCTTTAATGACCACCAACTAATGCCAGCAGATGGGCCGCCCAGTTTAACATCCATCTGAGTGATGACACATATTGACGAATCACCCTGCCTGTGAAACACCAGGATGACAGTTTATAACCGAGTCGGGATTGGAACACGGTTAGACAGCTTAGAGATGAGTGTGCATTCCTCTTGGAGTCTCGATCATCTGCTAGCCCTTGGTACAAATATTAATCTCAAAATAAGTGTCCAAAAAACTTTTTCAATGCAACTACATCGCAATCACTACGACAACTCTATGCCAAATACTTACCACTCTTCCTCAGGGTTTGCCGGTGGTGGAAGGTCTTCTTCTCGAGCCAGTTCTCCATCTAGTTCTACCATTTTACTCATTATGTGGCTGGACTTTTCTTCTGCCATACCCTTGGACACTTGTTCACGCATCTCCCGCTGGTTGTCAATGACTTTCTGAGCAAAGTCCACCAAATACCGCTCCTCCGTTTCCTCATCTATAATCAGCACACATCCATGAAAAATACCATGGACTCAACTCATCAACTGTGCATCACAAGCAAAAGTCGAAGAGCAT
>NC_136264.1:122758066-122898066 GCF_964187855.1 Myxine glutinosa | reverse complement strand
GAGGGGGAGGGGGGAGGGGAGGGGGAGGGGAAGGGGAAGGGGGAGGGGAAGGGGAAGGGGGAGGGGAAGGGGGAGGGGAAGGGGGAGGGGAAGGGGTAGGGGGAGGGGAAGGGGAAGGTGGAGGGGAAGGGGGAGGGGAAGGGGAAGGGGAAGGGGAAGGGGTAGGGGGGAAGGGGTAGGGGGGAAGGGGTAGGGGGGAAGGGGTAGGGGGGAAGGGGAAGGGGTAGGGGGAGGGGAAGGGGGAAGGGGTAGGGGGAGGGGAAGGGGAAGGGGGAGGGGAAGGGGGAGGGGAAGGGGGAGGGGGAGGGGAAGGGGAAGGGGGAGGGGAAGGGGGAGGGGAAGGGGGAGGGGAAAAAGGGAGGGGGAGGGGGAGGGGAAAAAGGGAGGGGGAGGGGAGGGGAGGGGGAGGGGGAGTCAAGTCGGAAGTCATTGTCGTCAATTGAATGTCGCATTTATTTTTTATTCCCTGTCAAATGGCATTGGTCCCGCATTCCGAACCCGGAAGTCGGAAGTCATTGTCTTCAAATAAATGTAGCATGTATGTTTCACTCTCTGTCACATGCCGTTGGTCCCATGTCAATCGGATGAATTTGAAAAATTAACGTTACGAAGTTTCTCTGGGACGTACTGATTCCGAATATGAAGTTGAACGAAATTAATCGATGGAAAGTACCAAAGAAATTGCTTCCGATAAACAGTATACTACACTCTCTTTCCGTGCCCTATCTGTGCGAGTGAAGAAGTAAACGGCTCTGGGACGCCGGACTTCCTTTGCCATACGTTTCAAATGCATTTAAACTTCAAGTACGATCAGTTCACTTCAAAAGGCTTTAGCTTGCACCAATCGATTTTTTTGTTAATCGATCTATTAAGTCATAATGTCCAATTCTTCACTTAAATACGGACACATATCCCCCTCCGTACTCAAGAAAAGAATAAACATCCGTCAGTTCAGGTTATAACTTTGTGGGCGGTGTATAAGAAAAAATAGGCATCGTGTGTTTTAATTTGTAAAGCAGTACAATAGACATTTCGCTTTATTAAATTATCATTTATTTTACCAATCTGTTACCTTTATTCGAAAAACAGTCACTTAAGGGATTGAAGGTCTTTTATAGTTCAAAATGGACACCTAGGACTGATTCCGAATATGAAGTTGAAAAATTAACGTTCCGAAATACGCTGATGACGTCATAATTTTAAAACGCAAAGTTTTTTAAATTTTAAGGTGTGCTGTAGTTGCTCTGAGACGTACTGATTCCGAATATGCCTTTGGTTTTGCTCTGCGATGAGTAGTTCTCGAGTTATAAGAGGACAAATAAACAAACAAACTTTACTGCTATATATATATATATATATATATATATATATATATATATATATATATATATATATATATATATATATATATATATATATATATATATATATATATATATATATATATATATATATATATATATATACCGTAAAACTTCGACTATAACACACACTTTATTTTTTTTACCCAAAAATCTATTTAAAGTTAGAGGTGTGTATTATACATAGGTCTAATTTTTTTGTAAGTTTTTTTTCAGATTGAGATGATCTCGAGGACGTCTTAAAAAACGGAAGTGGCAATACTCAAAGAACAACAAAGAATAGCTAAATGTTTAATATAGAACATATAATCTGTAAGTTCACAACCATGAAGTAAAGTATTCAGTATCCGACTCGTTGGTCTCATTGAAGAGATGAAGAAGCTCCTCCAGATTTGCACCTTATATGTCATTGTCCAGGTAGAGACCGTGCCGCTTCATAAAACGATCCTTTATGCCTGGAACAAGACATTCTTGGGACATTTGCCTGGAACAAGACATCCATGTGACGTCTTGAAGGTGACCATGTGCGGCAGCCTCTTCACAAGCATGACGGCTTTCACACACACACCTCCGAAATGCTGACGTCACCGACCTGTTGCCGACGATCTGTGACCCAATCGAGCAGTTTGGCCTCGAGCTCGGGATGGGCGGCCGCATGACCCCGTTCGGCCAGT
This sequence comes from Myxine glutinosa, assembly GCF_964187855.1. Classification (NCBI taxonomy): domain Eukaryota; kingdom Metazoa; phylum Chordata; class Myxini; order Myxiniformes; family Myxinidae; genus Myxine; species Myxine glutinosa. The sequence continues at coordinate 122,896,031 of NC_136264.1, read as the reverse complement.
TTCCTCCGTGATCTTCAGCGTATTGAACAATGTTTAGTTTTGGAGCCGCAGTGTATGATCGTCGTCGAGAACTCATGGTTAATTACGGTGAGAAAACTAGTGGAAATAGAAGTCACTGCTAAATCTTATGAACAACTGAATGAAGCTGTTAAAGAACACTTGGGTTTTATAATAAAATATAGCCAATTAATCAGCAACTTGAGTACCACGTGATTGTCGTCCGACAATAGGATATGGGTTGCTTCGTTGGATTGCAATCTGACTTCCGCTGTTTATTTACGATGCGCTGCTATGTTTAAACCTTGGACAATCACAACTGAACATCGTGATTGATACGATTTACGACTGTCGTAAATTAAGTTCCTTGACCTGCCGTGATATTCTTTCATTAGCACCGCTTTTTTTTTTTTTTTTTATGTACACAGAATCGAGGCTCGTGAAAGAGCGAACATTTATCACAAAAAGAAATCAAAGAGACAAAGTATATAAAAAGGGGAGCGGTAGACAAGATGGGGAGAGAAGGGGAAGCACATAAACACAACATTTGAGAGCAGGGACATCGGGAATGTGTGGGAGGGAGAGGTATTGGGGGAAGGCGGCGTGGGAAGGGGGGAGGGGGGTGGGAGAAGTATAAACACAGTACACCAAGGATTTCCAGGAAAGACGATGGTATTTCAAAAAAGTGGATTTTGGGTGAAATTAGCGGGGGTAGAAAAGATCAAGGTTTTGGATGGGGGAAGCTAAGAGATGGTGGTGAACAGCTGTTTTAAAGACCGGGAGGGAGGAGTGGGATTGGAGGGAGTGAGGGAGTTTGTTCCAGAAGCGGGAGAAAAGAGGAATGAAAGAGTGAAGGTGAGCAGAGAGCCGAGATTTCGGCAGTTTAACCATCAGAGGGTTGCTGGCAGATCTTGTGCGACCTGTAGGAATATTTGCGGGACAGAGCACAGAGAGAGCTGGGGGTGCAAGGCCGGAGAGGAGTCGGTAGAAGACAGAAAGACCACCAACCTACCTGCGGTGAGTAAGTGAAAGGCCCTCGGAGGTAGCTTCATCGCGGGAGATTCCAATGATTCTGAACGCTTTGGTTTCAACAGCGTGAAGACGAGCTAGGTGTGAGGCAGGAGCACCAGCCCAGAGGAGGGAACAGTATTCCATTGAGCTGTGGATGAAAGCCTTATATGTGGTGAGGAGCTCAAGTGTGCCAAGGAAGGACTTCGCACAACGGAGGATGCCCAGTCGGCGACGGGCTTTGGAGGCCAGATTTGAAATGTGGTTTTCCCAGGAAAGATCATGGCAGACAGTGAGACCCAAAAGCTTGAGTGACAGAACTTCTTGGAGAGGATTATTCAGAAAGTAGATGGGAGGGTTGTCCAGTCGGTCTTTTCAGAGAGACATCGTAAGCGTGTGAGATTTGTCAGGATTGAAAGACATGTTCAACTTGTTTGCCCAGTCTGTGATTTTGTCCAGGTCTGCAGAGAGTGAGGAGGCTGCAGACTGCCGATCTGAGGGATGAGGAATGGAGCGGCAGAGAGTGGAGTCATCAGCAAAGAGATAGAGAGGATTTTCAAGAGAGTCGGAGAGATCATTGATGAAGACCAGAAAAAGCACAGGGCCCATAACACTGCCTTGGGGAACTCCAGCCTGAACAGGAAGAGGAGATGAGAGAAACCCATTCAGGGCCACACGTTGACTACGACTGGAGAGGAAGTCCGCCAGCCATGCGTGGAGATTTCCATGGATACCAAAGGAGGAGAATTTGGTGAGCAGAGCAGGGTGTGCCAGACGGTATCGAAGGCACGTGATATGTCAAGGGAGACAGCTCTAATTTCCTGTTTGGCATTGAGGACCTCCATCCATTGTTGAGAAAGCAGAAGCAGCATGTCCAGAGCAGAGTGACCAGGTCTGAAACCAAATTGATGATCAGAGATCAAGCCATTGGAGAAGACGAAAGATTTCATATCCGAAGCAATGATGGATTCCATGGCTTGGCTTATAATAGGGAGAAGGCTGATTGGTCTGTAGTTGCTACGATCTGTTTTTTCACCTTTTTTGTCGAAAGCGGTGATGTTGGCTGATTTCCAAGCAGATGGCAGATGACCTTGAGCAAAAGAGAGGGTGAAGAGAACAGAGAGAGGGAGTGAAAGAGCGGAAGAACAGGATTTAAGGACCCGTGGGCTGATGCTGTCAGGTCCAGTTGCAGAATCAGAGTCGAGGGTTGACAGAATCTTTTCCACCTTGTCAGGAGGAAAGGACACTGAGTCCAGGAGCAGCTGGGTACGACTGGGTACAGAGAGGGATGGGTTTGGGACACAAGATTTAGAGGCAAACACAGAGTTGAGGCATTCAGCTTTTTCATGTGCGGAGTCAGCTGTGTAGCCATTTGAGGTGAGGGAGGGGATGGAGGGGGAACAAACACCAGAAACAGATTTGAGCAGATGCCACCAGGATTTGGAAGAGGGAGACAGACAGGAGAGTTCGGTCTTGAGAACGGAGAGATATTGTTTCCTGGCTCTCCTGAGGGTGGAGACACACTTGTTTCGGGCTTTGTGAAAGGAAATGAGATTTCCTTCCGTTGGATTAGCTTTCCAGGAGACGAAGGCAAGTTGTTTCTGGGCAACAGCCTCACCACAAGATTCCGTGTACCATGGACGGGAGGAAGGGTATGACAACTGAAGACGAGATGGGATAAATCTGTGCATGAGAGAGAGCAATTTACTTTGGAAGAATTCCCAGGATGAGTTGATGTCAGAGGCGGTAGAGATGGGAGACCAGTCCAGATGATTGATGGCTGCTTGAAGACCGTGCCAGTTGGCCTGAGTGAAATGCCAGACTCGTCGACGCTGAGGAGGCTCCCTGAGAATGGTCAGAGAGATGTCCACTTTAACAAGCACATGATCAGATGAGCCGATTGGAGCAGAAGAAGAGCAGCAGACATTTTCAGGGAAGTTAGTCATAACCAAGTCCAGAAAGGAAGATGCTCCGTTGACTGAGATCCGGGTCGGGAAATTGACAGATTGAGTCAGTCCCAGTGAGTCGCAGAAGTCCTTTGCTGAGAAGCCATGGCTGGTGAGAGAGGTACCCACACCTAGCCAACTGGCATGGTGACAATTGAAATCACCACATATGAGGAAGAGAGAGTTTGGATGAGTAGATGGAAGTTGGTCCATATTATCAGACAACGAGATGTACGAAATTGTGGCCAACAGTCGTGGTTGAGATGGACTTCGCCGTTTTTGACAGATGTAATAACATGTTTTACGTCGATAATTTTTCATTTAGTGCTGAAATGGGGGTGCGTATTATATATAGGTCAATAGATTTTTACACCGCGACAAAAGTCCAAGTTGGGGATGCGCGTTATCGTCGAAGTTTTACGGTAAATATATATATATATATAAATAAATATATGCTCCACATTAACTGGCTAATATGGCCACCTGTATAATGCTGCCAAAATCCCAGACAGAGATCTTTTTTTTCATCTAAACGAACAGAATATCTGGCTACTTATTCGACAAACAAAAGGTGCAATTCCGATAAGATAAACAAAACGAACTTTCAAAAACTGATAATTATATCTGATCATTATTGATTAATGTACCATAAAGCAGAAATACAACCCCAGTGAATTTCTCAGTAAAGTCTTTAAAGGCAGCTTTGTCTTGCCAATGAGGAGTCTCTGAATGGATGTGAAAAGCCTGAAGACATAAATGTGCATTGCACTCCCAAAAAAGGCAACACATGACTGCCTCTTCCAAAATTACTAGGAAAGTGATGGAAGGTGCATTTACAACTCTAGGTTTTGTATGTAAACATGTGAAGCATAAACCTCTACAATGATCAGAAATAGTAATTCCCAATTTGTAAGCGTGTTTACTTTCACTTCAAACATATTTGGCAGTTGTTGAATGTTGTACATACGAGTGAACAGATTATTGTGATGCTTAAGCAGTAAAGAGGGAGTTAAGGAAGTGTGTGTTGTTGGTTGTAATCTCCAAATGCAGGTTTCAGAAGATTGAAAGGAGTCCTCACACTCACAAGTCTCGATGTATCCATTTCCATGCGTGTGTCTGTGTGGTGTGTGTGCATGCATGTGATGTGTGTGCATGCGTGCGGTGTGTGTGCATGTGTGCGTGTGTGTGTGTGTGTGTGTGTGTGTGTGTGTGTGTGTGTGTTCATGAACAGCCGTGTCCTGCTATGCCACCCTTGCCGCAATTCGAGGGGCCAAATTAACGGCCGGCGTTTCAGTGTTGCGCTGCTGCTGAAACTCCTGCTGCTTGCGGAAAAGCTCTGCTTTCAAGTCCACCAGCTTCAAGGAACAGGGGTTTGGGAAATAGATACACCAAAATATTATGCATGGTATTGCACCGTGCTGATCCTTCAGCACCGTGCCATACATTTTAAAAACAATTACTATCACAAGTGAAAATCCTGAAATTCACCACCATTGTGCCAGTATGGTGCCAACAGCAATATTCAACCCAGCAAACCCGATTTCCATCCACACAGGTAATATGTAACATTCATTAAATACAAGATAACGTCAGTTAACACTAAAAAGTCTTGAAGGGATACATTCCTGACTATTTTGGGGTTCATCCATCGATAGAAGAATCCTCATCACATGACTAATGACAAGCTGTGTTATCACCTGGAACTCACGTTTCAGGGTTTTTAATTTGTCCATTCAAATATGGAGATCATTATTTTGATTTTCTGTATAAGTTTTGTGAATCAAAATTCACTAATTTTAAATGTACAAGTAGAAACCCATGCAAAAGATACTACATACTTATACTATGGTAAAATTATGGTTGAAGTAAATAGTGGGGATGTGTGTGTGGGGATGTGTGTGTGGGGATGTGTGTGTGGGGATGTGTGTGTGGGGATGTGTGTGTGGGGATGTGTGTGTGGGGATGTGTGTGTGGGGATGTGTGTGTGGGGATGTGTGTGTGGGGATGTGTCTTGGGGATGTGTCTTGGGGATGTGTGTCTTGGGGTGGGGAGCGCTTTTCCAAAAACCTTACTCCAGAACTACAATAACTTTTATAGTTATACGATAATGTTTAACTCAAACACAGTCTCAAAGTAAAAGTATAACTACATTAGAATGTTACAGCAAAACGTATTTTATCCAGAATGGTCGGGACCAAGGGTGTTCTTGATAAACCATATTTCCAATTCATGGATGTCACGCTACGTTGTACCTTACCCTAACCCTAACCCCAGCACGCACCTTCTTCGTGCCAACTTTCACTACTTTCGGAAGATAATGGTCTTTTACCACTCTTAATGCCATTACTATCATTGACACCATCACTCGCATCCATAATAGGGATAGAAGAACGCTTTGGATCTGTATAGTCCCGCTTTTGGGGTTAACTCTGTACATTTGGACTCGCCCTATGCAGCCAATATAGAGTACTTTAGGCGCCATGTTGGACGTGGAATAAACAAGTGAAATGCAGTTCAATCTGTTTGCATACTTATTGTTGTGAAACATTACATGAAAAAACTGAGAAGGTCTGAGAATTATATGCATGTTGATTTATGCAATCCCACTTTGGGAGTTGATACTACTCCCACTCCCCATTCTCTGTTTGAACTCACCCGATGCAGCTACGAAGAACAATATGTGTGAGAGTGGATGCAAAAACCCCAATGAAAGCCTGTATTTGTGTCTCTGCTTAGTTCATTGATAAGAGTTTTCACTCAAGCATTTTCTGTGTCTGAAACCTTATTTTAACATTTCAAGACCAATTTGGAATGAACAATCTTAAGGCATTCGGCAAACATGTTTTCCATTTAGGAGAGAAACTCATGATGTTGTACCGGGTTGATCACAAACCCGGACTGGCTCAGTTTGTATCAGCTTTGTTCAAAGATTTAAAGTTTTCCAACAAACCACTCTAAAAACAAGATAAGACGCCAAATCTTTTTTGTGGGATTTTTTTGCATACGAGTCCAGAGGAAGATAAGCGACTGCTACAAACGCCAACAACCTGCGAGAGCGTAAAAATTTGTGCAAAGTTACCTCGGGAAAAATCAAAACAATTTTGCCCATTTTTTTTTTCTGATAATGGGTTCCCCTCTCCTTGTGAAACTCCCAAAATCTATGCTCATTGCTCGCTTCTCACATTTGTGGAACCTCCTTCCAGTCTGTTTAATCACACTCTTCACTTCAGACCTCAAAGTGGCGATGCACCACCACCTAATGTTATTCTCCATCCATACTCATGATCCATCATCTAATGTTATTCTCCATCCATGCTCATGATCCATCATCTAATGTTATTCTCTATCCATGCTCATGATGCATCATCTAATGTTATTCTACATCCATGCTCATAATCCATCATCCAAGGGTATTCTTTGTCCATGCTCATGATCCATCATCCAAAGTTATTCTCTATCCATGCTCATGATCCATCATCCAAGGTTATTCTCCATCAATACACATGATCCATCATCTAATGTTATCCTCCATCAATACACATGATCCACCATCTAAGGTTATCCTCCATCAATACACATGATCCACCATCATCAATACACATGATCCATCCACTGATACGCATGATCCACCATCTAAGGTTATTTCTCATCCATACTCATGATCCACCATCTAAGGTAATCCTCCATCCATTTTCCATAATCATTAACCCCCACCCTGTACCAATCCCCTTGGGTATTTGCTTGTGGGCTGGTACTGATAGTGATAGTGATAGGTATCCTTTGCTCCTCTCCTCCTGCGAGTAGGCCATGTAACCGCTTGTTCCATTCAGTGAACGCATTTGCATTCTATCCCCTCAACTCGCTCTTGCATGAGCCTTGACCTTGGAAACAAAAGTAAAACACAATACCACAATCCAAACTCCAAAGCTCTCCTCACTCATATTTCAATATATTCACTGATGATTATATAATTTCGTTCTACTTCTAGTGGCCTTAGCATGTGATTGTGAGGGTTCCTTACAAAACTTTGATGTTTACTGGCAATCCGCCGAGGATTGTGCGATATCTCGTTGAGCGAAAAAGCATTTAATCCATACGGCATACGTGGATTTCATCTATAAACTGCATAGTGCATAGGCCTATTGAACAACGAAAGGAAAGACGCACCAATTCGCCACTAGTGACTATGTCTATAAGTATAATCGAATTGATATTCATATTGTGTATAACGACGAACTTACCGAAGATGCGTTAACTTCGTAGATTTTCTTCTTTTTGTCCATCTTGGTACGTTTTCTCTGTGAAAATAAAACCTCCTCGAACTAACGACTACATCTGAAGAGACACAACACGCGTCATCAACAAGCGCCAAGTGAAAACCAGCTGGCGAGCTTACATCACGACGTTATCTTAGGATAATTACAAATGCCCACACTTTTCTTACTTGTGATCGCTTTTTTTCTATGAATCTTCTCAAAAGGCATTAAAAAAGAGGACTGTATTGTGTAGTGACAGAATAACAATATAGTGCATAAAAAGCCAGTGCGATATCGTCGTCACTGCACCTATTTGGAAGAAGAGGAGGAAGTGAATGCAGATCCTCAAATTCATACACCGCTCAAGGTAATGCTGTTTAAACGTTCCATCAAATATATTAAAGAACGTGTTTAACAATAAAATTAAGAATTTAAATCTCTTTCATCTCATTATTTTAAATGTACGGATTTTTTTAATATAAATTTTATTCGAATAATATGACTAATATTTTAAATACCGTAATTCAATTAAAATAAAATAAATTACAATGGTACTGTAGGAGCTGTGCTCCAACGTAAATCGGAAGAATGGACGCGACAAAAAGCTGGAATTCGTCCGAGTTTCTTTATTGTGTCAAATCAACTCGGGTACTCTGAAAAGCCCGTTTATCGGGCAGCAATATATATACACATTTATGCCGGAGCGTTTGCCCGGGAAGAGCGAGATCGGGCCTGCCCGGGCGTCCTGGGCGAACCCTGGAAAGGCGAGTCTGGACGTGCCCGGGCGTCCTGGACGAGGCCTGGCAAGTTGAGAGCGGGCATGTCCGGGCGTCCTGGACGAGCCCTGGAAAGGCGAGGCTGGGCGTGCCCGGGCGTCCTGGACGAGGCCTGGCAAGTCGAGAGCAGCCATGCCCGGGCGTCCTGGACGAGCCCTGGAAAGGCGAGGCTGGGCGTGCCCGGGCGTCCTGGGCGAGCCCGGCATGGCGATCGCTCCGTGGTTGCGTCCTCGGCAGGTGTAAGGCGATTGTGTATGTTCAGCGGCAACCGCTACACACGCCCCCCCAGAATCGACTTGCACCGGCAGGGTCAATTTAAGGGGGGTCCTGATGACCCGGCCGAAGCGACCCCTGGCGGGTCATATGGGGGGTCCGGTGTGGTGGTGGGCGGTCTAGTGGAGGGCACCGTGGATGGGGGGCGGCCTCGCCGCGGCGGAAGGCCCAGCCGTGGCGGTTGGTCGATGTCCACGTGCGCCGGCTTGAGGCGGTCCACCGCAATCCGGTCTGACCTGCCGCCGATGTCGATGACGAACGACTTGTCCCGTCGCAGGACCCGGACGGGCCCGTCGTACGGCGGCCGGAGTGGCCCCCGATATGCGTCATGACGCACAAAAACGTACTCCGCTGTGCGAAGCGCTGGGGGTACGTAGGACTGGGGGTCACCATGGTGGGACATTGGTACGGGGGCAAACCGTCGGGCGGTCTCCTGGAGGTCCGAGCGCTGGTGAGCTGCGGACCAGGGACTGGTAGCGTTGGGCACGAATTCGCCCGGGACGCGTAGCGCCTGGCCGTAGACAAGCTCGGCGGTGGACGCCCGGAGGTCCTCCTTGGGGGCCGTGCGGAGGCCCAAAAGGACCCACGGCAACCGGTCGGCCCAACCGCCGTCCTGAAGGCCGGACATGAGCGCGGCCTTCATGGAGCGGTGGAACCGCTCACACAACCCATTGGCTTGGGGGTGGTAGGCCGTAGTACGGTGGAGCTTGACCCCCAGGTTGCGGGCGACCGCGCCCCACAGCTCGGAGGTGAACTGCGGTCCGCGGTCCGATGAGATGTCCGCCGGTGCGCCGAAGCAGGCGACCCAGGTGGCGATGAAAGCCTGCGCCACGTCGGCGGTGGTGGTGGAGACGAGGGGAACGGCCTCCGGCCACCTGGTGGTCCTGTCCACCATGGTGAGCAGGTGTGTGAAACCCCTGTGATGGGGGGACGGGGCCCACCAGGTCCACGTTGATGTGGTCGAAACGTCGTTTGGGCACGGTGAAAGGTGCCAGCGGGGCCTGGGTGTGTCGGTGGACCTTGGCCTGTTGGCAGGCTGTGCAGGTGCTGGTCCAATCGCGGACGTCCCGTCGAAGGCCGTGCCAGACGAATCGCGCTGACACCAGCTTCTGGGAAGCTTTCCGGCCCGGGTGGGAAAGGCCGTGGAGGGAGGCGAAGATGCGGCGTTGCCAGGTAACAGGCACGATGGGGCGAGGCTGGCCTTGGGAGATGTCGCAGAGCAGGACAGTGTCCGCGCAGGGGATGTCGGCCAGGCGGAGGCCCGTGTCCGCTGCCCGGAGGGCTTGCACCATGGTGTCGGTGGTTTGGTCAGCCGCCATAAGCGCGAAGTCCACGCCGAGGTGGACCGCGTTCGCGCTAGCCCGAGAAAGACAGTCGGCCACGGCGTTGTCTTTGCCGGTGACGTGCCGGATGTCCGTGGTAAACTCCGACACGGTGGAGAGGTGGCGCTGTTGGCGGGCCGACCACGGCTCCGTGACCTTGGCCATTGCGTAAACCAACGGCTTGTGGTCAACGAACGCCGTGAAGGGTCGGCCCTCCAGGAGGTGGCGGAAATGGCGAACGGCCAGGTGTAGACCGAGGAGCTCACGGTCAAACGTGCTATATTTGAGCTCGTTCGGCCAGAGTTGCCGGCTGAAAAAATCGAGTGGCTGCCAAACCCCGTTCACCCATTGCTCATGTACGGCGCCCACCGCGTAGTCGGAGGCATCCGTGGTGAGGGCGATGGGAGCGTTGAGCACTGGGTGAGCGAGCAGTGTTGCGTCGGCGAGGGCCCGCTTTGAATTTTTAAAGGCCGCGTCCATGGCTGCGGACCAGACGACGTCGTGCTGGGCCGGCTTGCCCCGGAGGACTTCATAGAGGGGCCGCATGAGTTGAGCAGCGCGGGGCACGAAGCGGTGATAGAAATTCACCATTCCAAGGAATTCCTGCAGGGCCTTTATGGAGCGGGGACGCGGAAACGTGGTGATGGCCTCGACCTTGGTTGGCAGCGGCACGGCCCCGTTCTTGGTGATGTGGTGGCCCAAAAAATCAATGGCCATTGTGCCGAAGTGGCATTTGGCCGGGTTGACGATGAGGCCGTGCTCGCTGAGGCGCCCGAACAGTGTTCGGAGGTGGAGGAGGTGCTCGGCCCGGGACATGCTGGTGACGAGGATGTCGTCCAGGTAAACGAAGAGGAACGGCAGGTCGCGCAGCACGCCGTCCATCAAGCGCTGGAATGCCTGAGCCGCGTTCTTGAGGCCAAACGGCATTCGCAGGAATTCGAATAAGCCTAACGGCGTGATGACGGCCGTTTTTGGGACGTCGGCCGCCCTGACAGGTACCTGGTGGTATCCCCGTATTAAATCGATCTTCGAAAAAATGACCCGTCCTGCCAAACGGGCGGAGAAGTCTTGGATGTGCGGGATCGGATACCTGTCGGGGGTGGTAGCGTCGTTAAGGCGGCGGTAGTCGCCACATGGGCGCCAGCCGCCCCCTGGTTTTGGGATGATGTGTAGTGGCGAAGCCCACGCGCTATCGGAGCGCCGCACGATGCCGAGGTGTTCCAAAGCGTCGAACTCGGCTTTGGCCACGGCTAGCTTGGCTGGGTCGAGGCGGCGGGCTCTGGCGTAGACCGGCGGGCCCGTGGTGGGTATGTGGTGCTCGATCCCATGTCGTACTGCGACGGCCACGTGAGGGCCGGGAACTCCGTGGGCAGGCGAGCAAACTCGTTCGCCGCCGGGAGGGCGCATGCCAGCTCGGTCGGAGCGGCGCTGCTCAATGTGCATGCCAGGGAGCTGAAGGTCTCGGCGTTGACGAGGCGACGCCGTTTGACATCAACCAGCAGTCCGTGTGCGCAGAGGAAGTCGGCGCCTAGCAGAGCCATGGGCACGCTTGCGGTTACAAAAGTCCAATTAAAGCGTTGGCTGCCGAAGCAGAGGGTGACGTTGCGCGGGCCGAAGGTGCGGATGGCCGATCCGTTGGCCGCAACCAAGGAGGGGCCACAAACCCCTTCTGATCGGAGGCGGGTATGACGCTCAGTTGGGCGCCGGTGTCACACAGGAAGCGCCGTCCGGACGCTTTGTCCCTGATGAAAAGTAAGTTGCCCGTGTGGCCGGCACTCATGGCTGGTAATGAACGCCGGCCCGGCCGTTTCCCGGCTTGCCGAAGGTGCACGGGGGTTGGCATTTCCGGGCCTTCTGTCCGAACCTGGCATGATAATAACACCACGCCTGGTCAGGTGGAGGCCCCGGTCGTCGTGCTGGAGGTGGTCGGCGCGGCGTAGCGGCCGCCAATTGCGTCGGTAGTCGGTCGTCGACCGTGCCGGGTGCTCGGGCGCCATGGGCATTGCTTCGGACGGCGGTGGGCTCCAGGTCGCTGCTCCAATGCGTTGGCCTGCCGCGGAGATCTTGTCGGCTTCCCTGGCGAGGGCGCGGGGATCGTAGAGCTTGCCAGGGCGAGGCGTATCTGGCTAGGCAGCTGACGGAGGAACAGCTCCCGGAACAGGAAAGCCGGAGAGTGCTCGCCGAGCAGCGAGAGCATGTAGTCCATTCGCTCAGACGGGCGCGTGTCGCCGAGCTCGGGCAGGTCGAGCAGGTGCCGTGCGCATTCCGCCGATGAGAGGGCGAAAGCGTCGAGGAGGAGATTTTTAATCGCGTCGTATTTGTCAGCGGCTGGCGGGCTCTCGAGGAGGCTCAGGGCGTGGGCCGCGGTGGCTGAGCCGAGTGTTGCTACCACATGGTGGAAGCGTGTGTCGTCGGCTGTGATGCCTCGCAGGGCGAACAGGGAGTCCGCCTGGGCGAACCCAACCGCCACGTGAGCCTCCCAGAAGGTAGGCAGTTTGAGGGCAACTGCCGTGTCCATGTCGGGTCACCAATGTAGGAGCTGTGCTCCAACGTAAATCGGAAGAATGGACGCGACAAAAAGCTGGAATTCGTCCGAGTTTCTTTTTTGTGTCAAATCAACTCGGGTACTCTGAAAAGCCCGTTTATCGGGCAGCAATATATATACACATTATCCCGGAGCGTTTGCCCGGGAAAGGCGAGACCGGGCGTGCCCGGGCGTCCTGGGCGAACCCTGGAAAGGCGAGTCTGGACGTGCCCGGGCGTCCTGGACGAGGCCTGGCAAGTCGAGAGCGGGCATGCCCGGGCGTCCTGGACGAGCCCTGGAAAGGCGAGGCTGGGCGTGCCCGGGCGTCCTGGGCGAACCCTGGAAAGGCGAGTCTGGACATGCCCGGGCATCCTGGACGAGGCCTGGCAAGTCGAGAGCGGGCATGCCCGGGCGTCCTGGACGAGCCCTGGAAAGGCGAGGCTGGGCGTGCCCGGGCGTCCTGGGCGAGCCCGGCATGGTGATCGCTCCGCGTCCTCGGTAGGTGCAAGGCGATTGTGTATACCCAGCGGTAGCCGCTACAGTACCTTAATGAAAGTAATTTTGTACAAATTTTCACAACCTCATAGCATAATATAATTACAAATGTTTGATAAATGATAACGTGTTACATACACAAGGAATTTAGACGCAGGTGGAGGCAATTCGGCTCATCATGTCTGCGCCACATCAACACCAGACCAATTTATACAAGTAATAACAAGAAAGGGCAATCAGAGATTGCTGGCCCTTGCTATGACGTGTTTGGCAGATGTATTTTGTGTTGTGTTTTTGTATATTCTTTCATTATTTTGTACAACCCCACTTTCATCAGACATACGTGACACATGACATCCTCTTTGTAAAACTGAATTCAGTATTGTATTTTAAAAATATATATATATATATTATATATATATATATATATATATATATATATATATATATATATATATATATATATATATATATATATATATATATATATATATATATATATATATATATATAGAGATATATATATATATAGATATATATATATATATATATATATATATATATATATATATATATATATATATATATATATATATATATATATAGATATATATATATATATATAAAATATATATATATATATATAAAATATATATATATATATATATAAAATATATATATATATATATATATATATATATATATATATATATATATATATAAGTTCAAAACACACCTGGTCACAAGTGTGCCGCACTGACCGGGTCCTCAGTCGAGGTCCTCAGCGTCATCCCGTTTCGGCCCTTCAACATCGATATGGTCAGCTAAGGTGGGACAGCAGGGGCACATACACATCCACATGCAGCAACTACACCTGGATGCGTACATACCCCCACCCCCAGCCAGTGCGAAAAAAATATATATATAGATATATATTGTTATGGAACCGGAGTACTGCACTCCCCTTAGGTGGGGGGGGCTAATCCCCCTTTTATTTCCACTGGCCATCTCCGCTCCTGAAGTTGCGCAGCCCCTCCAGGGAGGCAGGTGAGCAACCCCGTTCGCGACCGAGGACAAGATGTTAATTGTCGAGCGGATTAGCAGCCGCGGCACGAACCATTAGCAAGTAACTGACCCGATTCTTAAACGTTGGCCAAATCGTGCCACAGGTATCCAATGGGGAAATCACTAAGACAAAATGGATGTAAAGGAAAGAAAGGCAAGGTAGGAAGAACAAATATAATTTATTACTAACTCTTATGTACACAATCAAAAGTAACCAAGGAGAAGGAAAGATACGAAAATAAAGACAGAAGGATGGAAGGACCAGAAGGACACAGAGCAATTCTAGCTTACCTATACAAACTTACTTATACCCCAGGACAAGACACACAAAACAGACGACAATCAGACTTACACGAATGGGGAATGAAGATAGGGATGAATGGCACGAATGGCTGGAAGGGGAAGAAGGTTCAGGTTGGAGCTTGCTCCCGCACGGGACGTCGGGCTCGACCTCGATGGCCACCGATCCCACAGCAATCGGTTCCCGCATAGCAGCGGGTCGAAGCTGCGTGTCACAGGGGGGCTGGACTACGGAGGCCTCACTTGCGGTGGTCCCGAAGCTGCGGTTTGTTCACTCAACGCCGCCGCTCCTCCTCCACTGGGCTCAACTCCACTCTCGGTGGACTGCTTTTGGTGAACTCTTACGCGCTTTTTATCTGCTCGTGGGGGCTTCCTCGGTCATCTGCCTAAGCAGTCCCTCCCAACTTCCTTTTATAAGGCGCGTGGCGATCAAGCCACCGGCGTTTTAGAAATGCCCATCGTTGAGCTCGCCTCGGCCTGGATTGGTCGCGAGCGCTCACCGATCCCGCCCCCTTGATGAGGCGTTGGCAAAGCCACGCCTTGTTCCTGGCGCTTGGTTGACTCCTCCCACCTTCTTCTCCGAGTTAGAGCACATGGCAATGGCGGCGAATGCAGTTGGCAATAGAGGCTTTGAGGGAATGAAAGGGAATCTATCTTATTTCAATTCAGTGCAATGCAGAGTCAATTAATGGGAGACACAGCCTTAAACTAATACACATAATAAGGAAATAACTATTTAGAAGGGTATATGGTGGCCTACGTGTATGTATATGGATTAAATAGGAGGACGACCTTTGACCTTTACACACCAAACTGAGATATTTACAAGAATTCATTACACTTACAGAGGGTGATATTTACAACAATTACACATGATTCTCAAATTCGTAACAATATATATATGGTGGCACACTCAAACACCCACCTTTATACTTCTCTTTCTCCCATACCTGGCCATTTCACTCACCTCACATCCGCACATCACACCTCACATCCTCACATCATCCTCACATCAGCGGATTGGCTGACATGTGTATATATACAGACTTGGCATTTAATATGGAATATTTTTTTTTCTTGACTTGGGTTTACTTTCTGAACTCGGTATATCAATCTGGTGAGTTTCTTTTACGCTTCGGTGATTTATTTGTTAAAAGAACCATGTCACTGATTGTCTGTCGCAGCAAGAAGTCAATAACAGGATTATATCACAGGTGGCGTGACAAAATGTACGGACAGGTACATTTGACGATTGGCTTCACAATCGGGTATATAAGGGTTGTTGCGTTCTGTATTAGTGGAAAACAACTGCTGCACGTCCACAAAAGTTATTGCCGCTTCCCCTGGAGATGGTCCGTCAACTCGACAATGCTGTTTGTCATTTAGTGGTGGCTTTACGAAATTCTGGCATGAAACAGCATGCTATTGCTCGGTAGTATGGCATCACTCAAGGTCAGGTGTCAAAGATCCTGAAACGAAATGCTCAGAGGGGTGTCCCTACTCCAATACCGAGGTCAGGACTTACCCGCAGAACCACAAGCAGGGATGATCGCCAGCTGCACCGGTTAGTCCGCAATGGCCGTACCAAGTCAGCTAATCGGCTTCGGGCTGAGTGGCAGCAACTGACAAATGTGCCTGTATCCAGAAGGCTAGTCAACCAACGACTGGTTCAAACAGGCTATCGTGCCAGGCGTCCCCTGAGAAAGCCATGCCTGACCAGACAACACCGCCAGCGCCGATTGCAGTGGGCCAGAGAGCACCGTCAATGGCAGCCAGGACACTGGAATCCCGTGATCTTCAGTGACAAGTCTAGATTTCTGGTCTATCGTCAATATGGCCGCGTCCGAGTGTGCAGACAAGTGCATGAAGCCTACAACAAAGATTGTATCGTGCCAAGAGTCCATGCTGGAGGTGGTGGGGTGACCGTTTGGGCTGCTTTTCATGCAGGGGACAAAACTGACCTGGTTGTTCTGAATGGAAACCTGAACCAGTTCAAGCACAGGGCTATTCTGGAAGAAACATTGCTTCCATTTGTTCGTGCAGCCTTTCGAGGAAACTTTGTCTTCCAAGATGACAATGCACGGCCTCATCGTGCTCGCATGATCCAACACTTTCTTGCTGACCGTGGTGTAGAGCATATGGAGTGGCCTGCCATGTCCCCGGATATGAATCCGATAGAGAACTTGTGGGCATAATTAACGCGTCAAATCGACAACTTGGACCTGCAGCCTACCTCTGTGCGTGAATTGCAGCAGGCTGTTGTCACTGCATGGCAAGCGATTCCTGTCCAAACCTTGGCAAATCTTGTGAACAGCATGCCTCAACGTGTACGTGCTCTCCTGAATGCTCGTGGGGGTTACATGAAGTACTGAACTGTAATTTTACTGTCCATAATCCCAGTCGTAATTGAACGTTTGTTTTTGTTAAAAAAATGTTTTGGCTAATGTGCAAAATAAAGACATACTTCTGGAAATCGCACAGAAGTTTAACACAGTACTGTCTGTGAATTGAGTTCGATATCAGTTTACATCACTTTCAAGGATCAATTTATTTGCTTCGAAATGTCAAATGTGGTTTTTGTTTCTTTTAAAGGTCACATCAACAAAATCTAGAATAATTTCAACATAATTCCAATGAACTTTTGGTTGTAAGTCATCTTGAAAAGTACAGTACACCCCCACAAAAAAAGATTCCATATTAAATGCCAAGTCTGTATATACACACACACACTACCTGGCCAACACCCCTTCTAATTAGTCGATTCGGGAGGGGAGGTGGTTCCATCATTGGTAGAGGCCCCTGTGAAGAGTTTGGGAAGATGGTATACAGTAGAGTTGAATGATGTGGGGAGAGTGGAGGAGGTCAGAAACAAGCTTTTGAGAGGTTTGAAGAGGATTGATGGATGTGGTTTGCCAGGTAAGTTGAAGGTATGGTGTTTGAAGTTTGGGTTGATGCCACGAGTATTGTGGCCATTGATGATGTCTGATATTGCAATTGGGCATGTAGAGAGGATGGAGGTTGTGGTGAGTGGGTTTGTGAGGAGGTGGTTGGGAGTGCCACGCTGTTTGACGAACATTGCCTTTTATGGTCAGGGTGGAAAACTCCAGTTTCCCTTGACATCATTAACCGAGGAGTTTAAGGTGGTGAGGGTGCAGGAGTTCATGATGTTGCGGGATTCAAGTGATGCAGTGGAAAAGAATGCTCTCCCAGAGAAGAAGGGAAGTCGGAAGTGGAATGCAAGAGCAGAGGTGGACAAGATGGAGGAGCGGTTGCAACAGGAGGAGGTCATGGGGATGGTACAGCATGGGAAGCATGGCTTGGGGTGGATGGAGCATGAGCGATGGGGAAAGGCATGTGTGAAAGAGAGGAGGAAGATGGTTGAGAGGGAGTTGAGAAGAAAGGAAGAGGAGGGGAGATATGTGAAAGCAGTCGGTCAGGCACAGCAAGGTGCTTGGACTAAGTGGGAAGGTGTGCGGGTGAGGATATTGAAGTGGCAAGAGATTTGGAGGATGGAGCCAATATTGTTGAATTTCCTGTTGCAGGCAACGTATGATGTGCTTCCGTCACCAGTAAACTTGAGATTGTGGGGGTTGTTGCAGGAGGAGAGATGTTATTTGTGTGGAGGCGTGGGAACGGTGCAGCATGCACTGAGTGCATGCTCAGTAGCATTGGCAGCAGGAAGATACAGGTGGCGACATGATCAGGTGCTGGCGGTGGTGGTGCAGATGGTGCAACAAGAGGTGATGACATCGAGAGAGAGAAGAGTGGAGAAGGAGACTGATGGGAGAGAGGTGTGGTTTGTCAAAGAGGGCCAAGTGGAAAGAGGTGGAAAGAGGAGGAGGAGGTGGAAAGCAAGAGGGCTGTCAGATGCTTGTGATTCGCAGGTGGTGGCAGACCTAAAGCCACAATTGGTATTCCCAGAGGAGATCTGTGTGACAAGGTTGCGGCCTGACATTGTCATTTGGTCAAGTGCAACAAGACAGGTCATCTTAGGGGAGTTGTCGGTACCTTGGGAAGAGAACATGGAGGAGGTGCACGAGAGGAAGAGAGGAAAGTACAGTGAGCTGGAGGCAGAGTGCCGGGAGAAGGGTTGGCGCGTTTCGTGTCAGCCATTTGAGGGTGGGGTGTAGAGGGTATATTGGCAATTCCTTTTCTGCATTTCTTGCTAGGCTGGGAGTGTGTGGGACAGAAAGAAGGAGGATGTGTGACAAGGTGGCCCAGGTTGCCTTGAAAGGCTCATTTTGGATATGGAGTAAGTTTATGGAGACACGTCGAACGGTGTAGGTTGGTTGTGTGTGTGTGTGTGTGTGTGTGTGTGTTTTTTTTGTTTTGTTTGTTTTTACCATTATTACTTCTTATTTTGTGTATATGAGTGAGTGGGTGAGGGTGTGTGTTTTTGCATGAATTAATTTTTGCATGAGTGTGTGTTTTTGTGTGTTGAGTGGTGTATGATGTAAGTGTAGGTGGTTGTTTGGTTGGTGTTCTGTAGGTATGTGTGTGTGTATGGGTGTGTCTGTGTGTGTGTGAATGATCTGGTGTGTTTTGTTGGTGTGGTGAAGGGTATAAAGGTGGGTGTTTGAGTGTTCCACCATGTTTGTTTGGTGCTGTGGATTCTGGATGTGGTGGTGGTGTTGTTGTTGTTGTTGTTGTTGTTCGCACTGGCTGGGGGTGGGGGTATGTACGCATCCAGATGCAGTTGCTGCATGTGGATGTGTACGTGCCCCTGCTGGCCCACCTTAGCTGACCGTATCGAGGTTGAAGGGCCGAAACGGGATGATGCTGAGGACCTTGACTGAGGACCCGGTCAGTGCGGCACAGTTGTGACCAGGTGTGTTTTGAACTTATATATATATATATATATATATATATATATATATATATATATATATATATATATATATATATATATATATATATATATATATATTGTTACGGCCCGCGGATAAGGATGTTGTGTTTGCCGAGCGGATGGCCCCGCGGTCGTACAGTTACCCCGACTAACCCGATTCCCGAACGTTGGCCGGATCGTGCCACAGATATTCAATAGGGAAAAGACTAAGGCGACACGGATGTGAAGAAGAAGCAGACAAAAAGGTTGGAAATACGAATATAATTTCTTTGCTATTTACAGGCTCCAAAAAACCAAGGAGAAGGAAAGATAAGAAAATAATATACAGAAGATATTAGACACAGTGCAACGCTAGCTTATACAAACTTAATTAACCCAGGGACAAAACAAACAGAACAAACTCACGTACACAAAAGGATGGATGGGCAGGAGGTGGATGGCTGGAGGGAGAGGAAAGTCCAAGGGGTCCTGCAGCACGATCGGCGCGTTTGGCAGCCGCCGTTCCTTCGCGGCCCTGCTCAAAACCGCCGTCCAGGCCCCAAGCGGCTGTTGAGTGTTGTTGCTGCTGTGGCCGCCGCTGCTGCTGCTGCTGTGGACGTCGCGTGCTTTGCCAGGACTACAACAGGCTTTGTGCTTCCCTGGATGATGATCTCCTTAATGTTCTCTATGTTCTTTTTCTCACATGCCAGCCTCGGACTCTGTTCGGAAAAGCACCAGCTCAGGAACAAGCATCGGTCCACTTGATCAGCCGTTGCTGTGTACAAAGCTTCCTTGGGTGATCTCAATGTACTCTCGCAGTTGGTTCTTTTACAGTTGGTTCTCTCTGGATGATCTTTTTACACGACTCAGCAACTACTCCACTCTACAACGTCCTTGCGCGCGCGCTTTTATAGCGCCTCCGGCGATCAAGCCGCCGGCCTTCAGGACACGCCCATCGGTGTGCTCACCTCGGCCCTGGTTGGTCGCGCGACCCTCTGGCTCCGCCATTGATGACGACGGGCGGGCACGCCTTTCTTCCCCGACCCGAGCACATGTTCAATGGTGGTTTTGGAGGGGATGTAATTGGCAAATCGAGGCTTGGCAATGATGAAAGGGGAAATGGAGGTTTTGGGAGTGGGAATGGGGAATGAAAGGAATCTACTCTATTTCACTTGGTGCAATGGAGTGTCATCTTAATGGAAGACAAGGCCTTACCCTAATACACATAATAAAGATCTAACTATCAACCAGGGGGAAATCTATGATTGGCTAACGTGTATGCTTTATGGAATTAACTACGGGAACGCCCTTTGACCTTTATACAACACTGGAGGCAGGAGGGTCCAGACTTCAGCAATAATTCACAACAATTTACTACAATACAACACAATAAAAAAAATACAATCCTCATATCCGCAACACTGCACCCTCCTCCTCTTAGGCACGTCCCGAGCCTATAACTTTAGCTTAGTGTGACACGTAGGTGTAGTTCCCTCTACTTTTAACCTGACCCTGAGTGCGACAGTTTTAAAACATAAATACATATGTCCCGCTGCTCCATTGCACCCTACCTAACAGACTCACGCCCACAGCTAACCGAATTGCGGAATGGTCTTCAAACTATACACTGACGGTGGGGAGCATTATTTACACTGACTCTGCTTTTATTTACAAAACTAACCCAGGACCTGTGATTGTTCTTTCTGGGGGGGAGACAGTCTGCTCTGCATCGACGCACCATGAAAGCACCCAAAAACGCACCAACACACCCTCAAGCACCAATCGGTGCACAGTCATCACTGTCCATGGATAAAAATAAAAACAACAACCCCTAACCCTGCAGGTGGTCTCTTGCTCTTCGGCTCCCTCTGCTGGCTATTATTATTTTCCTGGTGTTGTCATCTTCCTTTGCTGGCGGCCTATTTGTATCTAAATAAAATGCACCCAACGTGTCCATTTATTTTTATTTATGGCCCACAGGGGCCGACTATGTATGGTTCACCTGTGGGGCATCGGTGCCCTGTGGCCAAGGTCTGCCAGCAAGATTTCGGGCCCTCATGGCCGCTTCCAGCAGAGGGGCCTTGCCCCAACCCATGGGGTCCATCAGTGGTGCTCAGCCACAGACATGTGGTCCATAATGTGGTGCATCGATGTAGACAGCTGGTTCTGGGAGTTCCGGGCGCACAATGGCGGACTCACGCACGCTCCCCTCGGCGCCCAGTGGCGCACAGGTCCTCATGTGGGAGACAAAGGGGGGAGAGACAGATGAGCGAGGGGTAAGGTCACAAGGGTACACATCAAACAAGGCAATGCAAGGCGAAGTGCGTACGGAGAGCGAAGTGAGAAAGCTCGTCCCTACCGTACGTCACCCCCCCTGTCACCTACACTACCCTTGCCCTTACCCCATATTTACAAAAATCTACACATTTACAAATTCGTCGCTACTGTCACGTCTTCCCCATATTTCCTCTATTCCAAATTCGTCACCACAATCCCTCTATCCAAAATTTGCCATCACCCAATTCCTCATCAACCCTCATAAGGAGGAAGAGATGGAACATCAAGGCACAATGTCACACCCACGTCATGATGCGTCTCACCTTCCAAAACATTTGCACATAAAAATAACAAAACATGGCATGGTGTGGAGTTACGTCACCTCAGGTGAGTGGATGTAGATGGTGCAAGGAGATTTTCACCCTAACTACTTTCTAAATGACATTAACACACTTTACACTACCCGGGGTCTTTCCCTGCCAATCCATTGGCCAACTTACACTATGGGTTCTAAAAACCAATTCCCATTGCCCAAACTGTGGTGCTTCTCAATTTGGGGTCTCACTCCCCCGATTCATCTCCCGGTGCCCTTGCACAATTTCCGGGTTGGGTCATGTAGCTCTCCCAGCAGGTCTACCCACCTGCACACCTCCACCACTGCAGTTGCCACCCGAGCTTACCTAGCTCCTCACCCTTACCTATCTAATTGGGGAAGGCCCCTCCTGGCTCTGTCACCCCTCTGTGCCCTCTGGCACTGGGCTACCCGGGTCCATCCTCCGGATCCTCGGGCCCCATCCACAACAACTCTACCGGCTCCCAGAGCCCACCTGCGGCCTCACCTGGCCGACATCCTCACAGTGGTGGAGTGCCCAAACCAACTACACACACTAACAGGCTACACGCCCAGCCATTTCCACAACGCTAATGCACCCATCCAAATACCATTCTTTCACCCGCACCACAGATGCCAATATCCAACCACAATTTACCTATACCCTCTACCTAACACTTACACTACCCTCCCCGGGTATTCGTGATGGGGGTCCATCCTTCCCCCATTCACACCTTCGCACCATCCACTCCACTCCATAGTTTCCACCATACTCACTCCACGACCATCCATTCCAATACTCCATATACTCCACACTCCATGTATTCCACACAACCATTCTCCATACACCTGTCGGTGCACACCTGTGCAATCACACCTGTTCCTCACACACTTTTCACAATACACTTCTAAATACACCTCCAACACTCACACGGCATCATCTACTCTACCTGTTGCCCTGCTAACTTAGTGCTCCCCGTATTCCCTTTAAACTAAGCACATACCACGTCATTATTATCCACACTAACCTACCTGCGTCCCCACTACAGGTATCAGTCACTACCTAACCTTAACGTTACCTAAGGGCATCTTCTCTAGATCCCTATCATTATATCCTAACCCTCCCGGGCTAGTTTTCACTGCCATAAACCCCATAAGTCTAGTGCTCCTTTGCCCCCTCTGTGAGAGATGGCAGAGTTGCCATCCCATCACATCGGGTATCTCCCACTATAAATTTTGCTCACCAAATTCCAACCAATCAAAAATTTGCCAATCATTTGCCAATCACTCTACCATTACCAATCATCACTCTGCCAATCCTTTGCTAATCATCAAATTTTGTTTTTCTAATTTCTGGGCCAAAACACTATCCTCATTATCATCATCACAGTCCGCTTTATCTGAGCCTCGGTGCGTCATGACATCATTAAACTCGGCTTCGTAAAGCCGAGCAATGAATTTGGGTGGTTTGGCCGCCTGTAGTTGGATGCGTCCGGCTTTCACGACTCTGGGGAGGAGGCATGCTCGGGCCGAGGTTCCACGCATCATCGCGGCTCGGTACCTTGCGGTCCCGGGCCCGATGACTGAGGCTCGCCCGGTCGGAACCCCGTCCCCGCGAGCAGGCACCGTTCCGCTTCCTCCCACTCGCCCTTGAACCGGACCGGTCGCCTCGCCCGACAAGGCCCGGACTCGACCGTGCGGGGCGGGGCCAAGCCCGAATCGGCAACGACGCTTCGAAGAGAAACGATGCAGCTTCGATCCGCGCCGGGCCTGGCATCCAACAAAGCACACCGCGCCCCGAGTGCTCGCATCGGCTATCCGTCACTCTCACCGCTAACCCGGTTACCGTCGATGCTTCACCTGCATGCTCACACGCATACGCTACCCCTTTCACCCTCACCGAGCTCGGTGCTCCAACGCCGCCCGTACACCCCGCGTACTTCGTTATTGCACTCGTTCTTTCGCTCACAGAATTGGTCACACACCTGACCACCGAACACCTTGGCACACACTCGTCGTTCGCACACCTCACCAACACACCTCTTCGCGCCCCCTTCTCGGTCACCTCCTCTGTGACAATCACAGGTGTGCTCTCACTTGCACACCCAACCACGTGCCTCACTACTAACTCAAGTGTGCATTCCCACACACGCTCTAACATTCCAGGTGTGCATCCTTCCATTCCAGGTGTACATCCTCTCTCACCTGCCACAACCAACTCACGCTCCGTGTCACTCTCACTACTTTCACCACCACTCTTGACAGCGCACTCACCCTTACTCTCGACAGCGCACTCTTTCCTCATGCACCTGTCCGTTACACACCTTTCTCGCGCACACTCTTGCGCACACTCTCCCGTTACTTCCTCCGTAACACTCACCACAGGTGTGCATGCCTCCGTTACATCCTTTGTAACACTCCCCACTACGCGCTTCCATGTGCTCCCTCGCACACGCGCTACGACCGACTCACTCTCGACAGCACACTCACTCCTTGGCGCGCACTTTTTCCTCACACACCCCAGAGTCGGACATTCTTGCACACCTCCTCCTTCGCACACCGTACCTGTCGCACACTTCACCAACGGCCTCTCACGAACACCCGGGTCCAAACCAACCCCCAAGCCGACTGAAGCTCCCCTCACATCATATACATTTCCACGTATATCGCCACTCACCTTGGCACCTCGTCTCCGCACCTCCTTCGCCACCTGCAAACTCTTTATTTGGTTAGTGAGCCCAACATCACGATTTGAGCACCGACCTTGCACATATTCCATTTCTTCCTGCAATTCCTGGGCTACCTCCGTCGTCTCTTCAATTTTAATTGTACCCACTACTGCTTTTTCTTTATTCCCCTCGACGACCGCTGGCTTTAATAAAACCCCCTCTTCTACCTCAGCGGTCGCCGGCTGCTCCATACCCCGTGTCGCGATTTCTACCCCCGTCATTTTACCCACGCTTTCCTCCACTTCGCTCAACCATCGCTTCTCGACCCGCGTTACCTCGTCGTGCACCCCTGGGACCCTTTCGCCCAACCTGCGGTCTCTGTCCCTCTGCTCCATTTCCTCCCTATCGGCCCTCATTCCGTTCGTTATTGCTTCAATTTGGTTTCCCAATCGCTCACTGTTAGCCCTCCTTTCATCCCTTATTACCCCCATTTGGCCCTCCAATTCGTTCGTTATTGCTTCAATTTTATTACTCAATTTCTCCCCCTCTATTCTCAGCATCTCGGTGAATTGCGCCATGAAGTCCCCCACATCAAAGCCCGCTGCTACGGTCACGGGCGCGGCAAAATTTGGTGCCGCTGTAACCACGTGCGCGAGAGCGCCATTTTGTGCACCTGATACCTCCTCAACCACCTCCTCATTGATCTCCTCCCTCTGATCCTGGGTTACTCCTAACCCCTCTCCTAGTTCACCCACCGGCATCTGATCGCCTTGACTAGCCATGGCGCGATTTCAAAATTCAGGTTTTTCTTTAAAACAAACCAAATTTCGGCCGCTCCAAATTTTGACCAAATTTTATTTTTTAGATGTTTTAAAAATTTGGTTCGGGCCTCGTATCTCACTCCCAGACACCAATTGTTACAGCCCGCGGATAAGGATGTTGTGTTTGCCGAGCGGATGGCCCCGCGGTCGTACAGTTACCCCGACTAACCCGATTCCCGAACGTTGGCCGGATCGCGCCACAGATATTCAATAGGGAAAAGCCTAAGGCGACACGGATGTGAAGAAGAAGCAGACAAAAAGGTTGGAAATACGAATATAATTTATTTGCTATTTACAGGCTAAAAAAAACCAAGGAGAAGGAAAGATAAGAAAATAATATACAGAAGATATTAGACACAGTGCAACGCTAGCTTATACAAACTTAATTAACCCAGGGACAAAACAAACAGAACAAACTCACGTACACAAAAGGATGGATGGGCAGGAGGTGGATGGCTGGAGGGAGAGGAAAGTCCAAGGGGTCCTGCAGCACGATCGGCGCGTTTGGCAGCCGCCGTTCCTTCGCGGCCCTGCTCAAAACCGCCGTCCAGGCCCCAAGCGGCTGTTGAGTGTTGTTGCTGCTGTGGCCCCCGCTGCTGCTGCTGTTGTGGACGTCGCGTGCTTTGCCAGGACTACAACAGGCTTTGTGCTTCCCTGGATGATGATCTCCTTAATGTTCTCTATGTTCTTTTTCTCACATGCCAGCCTCGGACTCTGTTCGGAAAAGCACCAGCTCAGGAACAAGCATCAGTCCACTTGATCAGCCGTTGCTGTGTACAAAGTTTCCTTGGGTGATCTCAATGTACTCTCGCAGTTGGTTCTCTTACAGTTGGTTCTCTCTGGATGATCTTTTTACACGACTCAGCAACTACTCCACTCTACAACGTCCTTGCGCGCGCGCTTTTATAGCGCCTCCGGCGATCAAGCCGCCGGCCTTCAGGACACGCCCATCGGTGTGCTCACCTCGGCCCTGGTTGGTCGCGCGACCCTCTGGCTCCGCCATTGATGACGACGGGCGGGCACGCCTTTCTTCCCCGACCCGAGCACATGTTCAATGGTGGTTTTGGAGGGGATGTAATTGGCAAATCGAGGCTTGGCAATGATGAAAGGGGAAATGGAGGTTTTGGGAGTGGGAATGGGGAATGAAAGGAATCTACTCTATTTCACTTGGTGCAATGGAGTGTCATCTTAATGGAAGACAAGGCCTTACCCTAATACACATAATAAAGATCTAACTATCAACCAGGGGGAAATCTATGATTGGCTAATGTGTATGCTTTATGGAATTAACTACGGGAACGCCCTTTGACCTTTATACAACACTGGAGGCAGGAGGGTCCAGACTTAAGCAATAATTCACAACAATTTACTGCAATACAACACAATAAAAAAAATACAATCCTCATATCCACAACAATATATATATATATATATATATATATATATATATATATATATATATATATATATATATATATATATATATATATATATATAACCAATGACCAAAATGACTTTCATGACCAATATATATATATATATATATATATATATATATACACAGACTTGGCATTTAATATGGAATATTTTTTTTGTGGGGGTGAACTTACTTTTCAAGATGTCTTAGAACCAAAAGTTCATTGGAATTATGTTGAAATTATTCTAGGTTTTGTTAATGTGACCTTTAAAAGAAACAAAAACCACATTTGACATTTCAAAACAAATAAATTGATCCTTGAAAGTGATGTAAACTGATATCGAACTCAATTCATGGACAGTACTGTGTTAAACTTCTGTACGTTTTCCAGAAGTATCTCTTTATTTTGCACATTAGCCAAAAAATTTTTAAACAAAAACAAAAGTTAAATTACGACTGGGATTACGGACAGTAAAATTACAGTTCAGTACTTCGTGTAACCCCCATGAGCATTCAGGAGAGCACGTACACATTGAGGCATGCTGTTCACGAGATTTGCCAAGGTTTGGACAGGAATCGCTTGCCATGCAGTGACAATAGCCTGCTGCAATTCACACACAGAGGTTGGCTGCTGGTCCAAGTGGTCGATTTGACGCGTTAATTCTGCCCACAAGTTCTCTATCGGATTCATATCCGGGGACATGGCAGACCACTCCATATGCTCTACACCACGGTCAGCAAGAAAGTGTTGGATCATGCGAGCACGATGAGGCCATGCATTGACATCTTGGAAGACAAAGTTTCCTCGAAAGTCTGCACCAGCAAATGGAAGCAATGTTTCTTCCAGAATGGCCCTGCACTTGAACTGGTTCAGGTTTCCATTCAGAACAACCAGGTCAGTTTTGCCCCCTGCATGAAAAGCAGCCCAAGCGGTCACCCCACCACCTCCAGCTTGGACTCTTGGCACTATACAATCTTTGTTGGAGGCTTCATGCACTTGTCTGCGCACTCGGACGCGGCCATCTTGACTATAGACCAGAAATCTAGACTCGTCACTGAAGATCACGTGGTTCCAGTGTCCTGGCTGCCATTGACGGTGCTCTCTGGCCCACTGCAATCGGCGCTGGCAGTGTTGTCTGGTCAGGCGTGGCTTTCTCAGGGGACGCCTGGCACGATAGCCTGCTTGAACAGGTCGTTGGTTGACTAGCCTTCTGGATACAGGCACATTTGTCAGTTGCTGCCACTCAGCCCTAAGCCGATTAGCTGACTTGGTATGGCCATTGCGGACTAACCTGTGCAGCTGGTGATCATCCCTCCTTGTGGTTCTGCGGGGACGTCCTCGCCTCGGTATTGGAGTAGGGACACCCCACTGAGCATTTCGTTTCAGGATCTTTGACACCTGACCTTGAGTGATGCCATACTGCCAAGCAATAGCACGCTGTTTCATGCCGTAATTTCGTAAAGCCACCACTCCATGACAAACAGCATTGTCGAGTTGACGGACCATCTCCAGAGGAAGCGGCAATAACTTTTGGAGATGTGCAGCAGTTGTTTTCCACTAATACAGAACACAACAACCCTTGTATACCCGACTGTGAAGCCAATCATCAGATGCACCTGTCCGTACATTTTGCCACGCCACCTGTGATATAATCCTGTTGTTGACTTCTTGCTGCGACAATCAGTGACATGGTTCTTTTAACAAATAAATCACCAAAGTGTAAAATAAACTCACCAGATTGATATACTGAGTTAAGAAAGTAAACCCAAGTCAAGAAAAAAAAAATATTCCATATTCAATGTCAAGTCTGTATATATATATTGTTACGGAACCCAGCGTCGGCCTATGGTTCCCCTTTGAGGGGGGATTAGTCCACTCGTTTGTCACTGACCGACGGGGTCCCTGAAGCTGCACCGCGACCTCCGGAAAGGCCGGTGAGCAGCTTCGTTCGCGACTGTGGGTAAGATGGAATTTGCCGAGCGGATGGCAGCCGCGGCCCGAACCGTTAACAAAGACTAACCCGATTCTGAACGTTGGCCAAACCGTGCCACAGGTATTCAATTTGGAAAAGACAAAGACGACGGATGTGAAGAAGAAGAAGACAAGAGGTAGGAAATACGAATATGATTTATTACTATTATTTACAACCAAAAGAAACCAAGGAGGAGGAAGGATAATAAAATTAAGCAGAAAGAGGGACGGACCAGAAGGACACAGTGAAACTCTAGCTTACCTATTCAGTCTTAATTAATACCCCACGACAAGACACACAAAACAGACTACGAGCAAACTCACACGAATGGGGAAATTGCAGGCAGGAATGGAAGGACTGGAAGGAGAGGAACGCTCCGCTCGAACCGGAGCATGGTCGGCCCGGGAGTCAGCAGCCGCCACCCTTCCTCGATCGGCACGTCCAGCAGCTGCCGTCAACGCCCTAGCTGCGGTCGTGCGGGCTGCCGTGATACGTGCACCCTGGCGGATTCAAAGCTGCGTGGCTCCAAGCTGGTGGTGGTGGATTTCAAAGCTGCGGTGGTTCAAAGCTGCTTCTCTGGCTCACCTCAGGACGCGTCTCCCTTCTCTCTCCGAGGGCTCGTCTCGACTCATCTGCCGTCTCTGGCGCAACTCCGGTGGGGGCTGATGCAACGGGTTTTATAACCCCGCCCTCTTGAGCCATACCCACTCATTCTTGGTTGGTCGTAGGGGCTTCTTGACTCCACCTCTTGATGACGATGGGCGGGCCATGCCCTTCTTCTCCGAGTTAGAGCACATGGGCAATGGCGGCGAATGCAGTTGGCAGTAGAGGCAGTTGGCAATCGAGGAAAGGGGAATGTGCAGGGAACCTACCTTGTCTGAATTCGGTGCAATGGAGTGTCAATTAATGGAAGACACAGCCTTAACCTACATAGAATAAGGAAATAAACTACCAACAAGGAGGAAATCTATGATTGGCTAACGTGATTGTATATGACCTAACTGCGGGACGCCCTTTGACCTTTATACACAACAACTGGAGGAAGGAGGGTGATATTTTTACAACAATAAAAAAAAAACACCATTCTCATATCCACAACACTGCACCCTCCTCCTCTTAGGGCACGTCCCGGGCCTATTGCTTTTACTTTTAGTGTGGCACGTAGGTGTAGTTCCCTCTACATTTAACCTGACCCTGAATGTGACAGTTTTAAAACACAAATAAGTATGTCCCCCTGCTCCATTGCACCCTGCCTAACAGACTCACGCCCACAGCTAACCGAATTGCGGAATGGTCTTCAAACTATACATTTACGATGGGGGAGTATTATTTACAATTACTCTATTTTATTTACAAAACTAACCCAGGACCTGTGATTGTTCTTTTTGGTGGGGAGACAGTCTACTCTGCATCGACGCACCAGAAAGCACCCACAATGCACCAAAACACCATCAAGCACCAATCGGTGCACAGTCACCACAGTTCTTAATAAAAATAAAAACAACAAACCCCTGGTGATGTCTTCCTCTTCGGCTCCCTCTGCTGGCCATTGGTATTCTTCCAGTTGTTGTCATCTTCTTTGCTGGCGGCCTATTTGGACATAAAACTTGCACAACACGTGTCCGTTTTTTATTTATGGCCCACAGGGCCGACTATGTGGTTCACCTGTGTGGCATCGGTGCCCTGTGACCAAGGTCCGCCGGCAAGATCTCGGGCCTTCATGGCCGGTTCCAGCAGAGGGGCCATGCCCCAACCCATGGGGTCCATCAGTGGTGCTCAGCCACAGACATGTGGTCCATAAGGTGGTGCATCGATGCAGACAGCTGTGGTTGCGAGAGTTTCGGGCGCACAATGGCGGACTCCCGCACGCTCCCCTCGGCGCCCAGTGGCGCACAGTCATCGTGTGGGAGACAAGGGGGGGTGGGGGGGGGAAAGACAGGTGAGCGAGGGGTAAGGTCACAAGGGTACACATCAACAAAGGCAATGCAAGGCGAGGTGCGTATGGAGACGGAGAGGAGAAAAGCTCGTCCCTACCGTATGTCACCCCCCTGTTACCTACTCTACCCTTGCCCTTACCCCATATTTACAACAATCTACACATTTACAAATTCGTCACTAATGTCTCGTCTTTCCCATATTTCCCCTATACCAAATTCGTCTTCGCAATCCCTCTAACCAAAATTTGCCATCACCAATTCATCATCAATCCTCATAAGGGGGGAGAGATGGAACAACAGCACAATGTCACACCCACGTCATGATGCGTCTCACATTCCAAACATTTGCACAATAAAAAAATAATCGAACCTGGCATGGTGTGGAGCTTTGTCACCTCAGGTGAGTGGATGCAGATGGTGCAAGGAGATTTCAAACCTAACTACTTCCTAAATGACTTTAACACACTTTACACTACCCGGGGTCTTTCCCTGCCAATCCATTGGCCAACTTACACTACGGGTTCTAAAAACCAATTCCCATTGACCAAACTGTGGTGCTTATCAATTTGGGGTCTCACTCCCCCGATTCATCTCCCGGTTCCCTTGCACAATTTCCGGGCTGAGTCGTGTAGCTCTCCCAGCAGGTCTACCCACCTGCACACCTCCACCACTGTAGTTGCCACCCGAGCTTACCTAGCTTCTTAACCTAACCTATCTAATGGGGAAGGCCCCTCCTGGCTCTGTCACCCCTCGGTGCCATCTGCCACTGGGCTACCCGGGTCCGTCCTCCGGATCCTTGGGCCCCATCCACAACTCTAACGGCTCCCAGAGCCCACCTGCGGCCTCACCTGGCCGACATCCTCACAGTGGTGGAGTGCCCAATCAACTACACACACTAACAGGCCACACGCCCAGCCATTTCCACATCACTAATGCACCCATCCAAACTCCATTCTTCCACACGCACCACAGATGCCAATATCCAACCACAATTTACCTGTACCCTCTACCTAACACTTACACTACCCTCCCCGGGTATTCGTGATGGGGTCCATCCTCCTTTCCCCCATCCACACCTTCGCACCATCCACTCCACTCCACAGTTTCCAACATACTCACTCCACGACCATCCATTCCATACTCCATATATTCCACACTCCATGTATTCCACACAACCATTCTCCATTCACCTGCAGTTGCACACCTGTGCAATCTCACCTGGTGCCACCTGCACCCTCCTTCCTTCCTGGACCATTTGGTCAACACAACACACATCACCATCACTCACTCATACACTGCTCCATACACCTGTTCAGTTGCACACCTGTGCAATCTCAATCGTTCCTTACTCACTGCTCCATACACTTCCACGCTCAATACACTTTCGATCCTCAAAACCATTGCCTCAGGCACCCAGATTTTCCCACGCTCATACACACATCCCTCCCGAGCATTGCCCCGCAATTCCTCATTTGCTCGATATCAACACTCACTCATACACTTTTCACAATACACTTCTGAATACACCTCCAACACTCACACGGCATCATCTAATCTAACTACTCCCCTCTGGAACTTGCGCTTCCCAGTCGCCCCTTTAAACTATTGCGCTCCCTCGTCATTATTATCCAACTAATCTACCTGCGTCCCCACTACAGGTATCATTGTCACTACCTAACCTTACCGTTACCTGTGGTCATCTTCTCTAGATCCCTACACACGATATCCTAACCCTCCCGGGCTAGTTTTCACTGCCAAACCCCACAACTCTATTGCTCCTTGGCCCCCGCTTGTGAGGGATGGCAGAGTTGCCACTCCTCCACATCGGGTATCTCTCACTATCAATTTGGCCCATCCAATTTCAGCCAATCAAAAATTTGCCAATCACTCTACCAATCATCTGCCAATCATCAATCTGCCAATCCTTTGCCAATCATCAAATTTTGCTTTTCAATTTCGGGTCCAAAACACTATCCTCATCAGTCTACTCACTTGAGCCTCTCGGTGCGCCAATTCATCTCCAAAGCTCAGCTTCGCAAAGCCGAGCAATGAATGCGGGTTGCTTGGTGCCGGCGGCTGGATCCGTCCGGCCTTCGGTGCAGGGAAGGAGGTTTACTCGGGCCGAGATCCCACGCACCATCTCGGCACGGAGCCGTCCAATGGCCCGATCTCGCCCTGCCGGAACGCCGCAACAAAAAGGGGTCGCCATGACGACCCTTCCAACCGGGCCGCCCGCTCCGCTGAGCGGAGCTCGGATGCGGCCGTTCAGAGCGTGGCCCGGCGTGGATCGCGTACGGCGGTTCTTTCCAAACCGCCACGGTTACGATCCCCGCTGATCCCCGCGGCACACGAAGCTGCCCGGCACGAACCGAGGGCCCGCTTCGGCTATAAGTCGCTCTAACCGCTAACCCGGTTAGCATCGATGCTCCACTTGCATGCTTACACCCCGCAGCCCGTTCCTTGCTCACACATCCAGCTGTCTCCATGCTATTTGTCATTGCACCTTCTCTTACACACCCACGTGCACTCATTCCGCTCACAGACTTTGTCACACACCTGACCACCGCACACCTTTGCACACACTCCTCGTTCGCACACCTCACCAACACACCTCTTCGCGCCCCCTCCTCGGTCACCTCCTCTGTGACAACCACGGGTGTGCACTCACTTACACACCCAATCACGTGCCTCACTACCAACTACAGTGTGCATTCCCATACGCGCTCTACCATTCCAGGTGTGCATCCTTCCATTCCAGGTGCACATTCTCTCTCACCTGCCACAACCAACTCACGCTCCGTGTCACTCTTACTACTTTCACCACCACTCTCGGTCGCGCATTCACCCTTACTCTCGACAGCGTACTCTGTACTCATGCACTCCTCTGTTACACACCTTTCTCGCGCATCCTCTTGCGCACACTCTCCCGTTACACCCTCCGTAACACTCACCACAGGTGTGCATGCTTCTGTTACATCCCCTGTAACACTCCACACAGGTGTGCATTCTCTCGTTACATCCTCTGTAACACTCACCACAGGTGTGCACTCTCTCGTTACATCCTCTGTAACACTCACCATCCCGCGCTTCCATGTGCCCCCCCGCACATGCGCTACGACCAACTCACTCTCGACAGCACACTCACTCCTCGGCGCGCACTTTTTCCTCACACACCCCAGAGTCGGACATTCTCGCACACCTCCTCTTTCGCACTCCGTACCTGTCGCACACTTTACCAGCGGCCTCTCACGAACACCCGGGTCCAAACCAACCTCCAAGCCGACTGAATCTCCTCTCACACCATATACATTTCCGCGTATATCGCCACTCACCTTGGCACCTCGTCTCCGCACCTCCTCCGCCACCTGCAAACTCTTTATTTGGTTAGCAAGCACACCATCATGATTTGAGCACCGACCTTGCACATATTCCATCACCTCCTCCCTTATCTCCCTTTTAGTTTCCCTCCGTCTCTTCTTAATTTCACTCACCCCCTCTTCCACTTTCTCTAATTTTTGCTTCACCTCTTTTATTTCCCGGTGCGTCTCCTCAATTTCGGCCTCTAATGCCACCTTGACCGTTTCTATGTGCGTCCTCACCTCCCGGTCCTTTGTCTCCATTGCCTCCGTCACCTCATCCAACCTCGTTGTCAGTCCCTCACGTACCATCTGACATTCCCACTTCGTCGCTATTAAGTCATTTTTGATTTATCTTTTGTGTCGCTTTCAACCCTCCTAGTACCGCAGTGTTCTTTTCCACCTGCTCCACTAATTCCCTTTGTCCCACCGTCAGCTGTTCCACCTCCTGCG
The DNA here is from genome assembly GCF_964187855.1 of Myxine glutinosa. Lineage (NCBI taxonomy): Eukaryota > Metazoa > Chordata > Myxini > Myxiniformes > Myxinidae > Myxine > Myxine glutinosa. The sequence goes on along the minus strand of NC_136264.1, from coordinate 122,862,007 downwards.
TCAGATCTTCTATGCCCCCCTGTAACCTAGCCGTACCATTTATCACCTCTTTCTCCATACGCTTCTCACCTCGCTTTACCTCCTCGCGTACACCCGAGACCTCCTCGCTTACACCTCGTCTTATTTCCTCCCCCATCTCCTCCATTTCTTTAGTAGAGGCCGCCCTCATCTGTCCCAATTCATCCCTCTGAGCATCCAATTTAGTGTCTAACCCTATTTTTACCTCCTCTATCTGCTCTCCCATTTGTTTAATTTCCTGGGCGGATTGCTCCCCTATTGCCCGCAATTTGTCTTCCATCCTATCTTCTAGCCCCATTAACCCATTCTTTACCTCTTTTATCCCGTTGTCTAACCCCTCAAATTTATTGTCTAAACCCCCAAATTTGGCTTCTAGCCCCCGGATTTTTCCATCGAGCCCCCCGATTTGGCTTCCCATATTGTTTAACCCGTCTCTCAATTGCTCACTGGTACCCCTTGCTTCGTCCCTCATTGCCCCCATTTGGCCTCCCATATCATTTCTCAAATTGTTTAACCCATCTTCCATCTGGCCACCCATTTCTCTTCGCTCTCGGGTGGATTTATCACTTTGGGCATCCATTTTTGCCATCATTTGAATCATAAAGACTCGCATGTACTCTGGCATCTCAGGCTCGGCTGCTGCGACCATGGGCGCGGCTAAATTTGGTGCCGCTACAACCACGTGCGCGAGGGCGCCATTTTGCGCACCTGAAACCTCCTCAACCACCTCACCATTGCTCTCCTCCATTTCCTCCCTCTGATCCTGGGTTACCCCTAACCCCTCTTCTAGTTCCCCCACCGGCATCCCGCCGCCTTGACCATCCATGGCACGATTTTAAATTTAAGATTTAATAAAACAGAAATTTCGGCCCACTCGTAATTTGAGCGCGCTAAGCGCTTCAGGTTCGTATCTCACTCCCAGACACCAATTGTTACGGAACCCAGCGTCGGCCTATGGTTCCCCTTTGAGGGGGGATTAGTCCCCTCGTTTGTCACTGACCGACGGGGTCCCTGAAGCTGCACCGCGACCTCCGGAAAGGCCGGTGAGCAGCTTCGTTCGTGACCGCGGGTAAGATGGTAATTTGCCGAGCGGATGGCAGCCGCGGCCCGAACCGTTAACAAAGACTAACCCGATTCTGAATGTTGGCCAAATCGTGCCACAGGTATTCAATTTGGAAAAGACAAAGACGACGGATGTGAAGAAGAAGAAGACAAGAGGTAGGAAATACGAATATGATTTATTACTATTATTTACAATCAAAAGAAACCAAGGAGGAGGAAGGATAATAAAATAAAGCAGAAAGAGGGACGGACCAGAAGGACACAGTGAAACTCTAGCTTACCTATTCAGTCTTAATTAATACCCCACGACAAGACACACAAAACAGACTACGAGCAAACTCACACGAATGGGGAAATTGCAGGCAGGAATGGAAGGACTGGAAGGAGAGGAACGCTCCGCTCGAACCGGAGCACGGTCGGCCCGGGAGTCAGCAGCCGCCGCCCTTCCTCGATCGGCACGTCCAGCAGCCGCCGTCAACGCCCTAGCTGCGGTCGTGCGGGTTGCCGCGATACGTGCACCCTGGTGGAGTCAAAGCTGCGTGGCTCCAAGCTGGTGGTGGTGGATTTCAAAGCTGCGGTGGTTCAAAGCTGTTTCTCTGGCTCACCTCAGGACGCGTCTCCCTTCTCTCTCCGAGGGCTCGTCTCGACTCATCTGCCGTCTCTGGCGCAACTCCGGTGGGGGCTGAATGGCTGATGCAACGGGTTTTATAACCCCGCCCTCTTGAGCCATACCCACTCATTCTTGGTTGGTCGTAGGGGCTTCTTGACTCCACCTCTTGATGACGATGGGCGGGCCAACGCCCTTCTTCTCCGAGTTGGAGCACATGGGCAATGGCGGCGAATGCAGTTGGCAGTAGAGGCAGTTGGCAATCGAGGAAAGGGGAATGTGCAGGGAATCTACCTTGTCTGAATTCGGTGCAATGGAGTGTCAATTAATGGAAGACACAGCCTTAACCTACATAGAATAAGGAAATAAACTACCAACAAGGAGGAAATCTATGATTGGCTAACGTGATTGTATATGACCTAACTACGGGACGCCCTTTGACCTTTATACACAACAACTGGAGGAAGGAGGGTGATATTTTTACAACAATAAAAAAAAAACACCATTCTCATAGCCACAATATATATATATATATATATATATATATATATATATATATATATATATATATATATATATATATATATATATATATATATATATATATGTATGTATATATATATATCTATGGTTTTGAGATTGGCACATATTGATCATTAAAGGTTAAAGGGTTGCCCCCCATAGTTAGTCCACGAGCAACACGTAGGCCACCTGTAGTATTAGTTATGTGTAAGTATAGGCCATTTCCCCTAGTAACATCTGCGTTGTGTAAAGACATGAGTTTAGGTCCCTTTCATTTTGCGTCCACCCTCCAATTTCACCTCCATGGGCATAATTGATCCCGCGCCCAATTTGGCTAATCCCCTCAGTTTGTTACGCTTTGGCTACCCGCAGCATTTGTTACGCTTTGGCTGACCACAGCATTCGCTGCCCTTTGCTCGCTCACTTGTCGAGTAACACGAGGTAGGCCTAAGAAGGAGGAGGGCAGGGTCGTGGTGGGGCGGCGTCAAGGCAGCGCGTCAGAGGCGATGACGGTAAGAGCCACCAGCCAACCAGGGCTCTAACGGCATGGCGTGGTAAGGCGCGTCTGGTAAGTGCTAGAAGGTTCGCGGGGCGTGCCTATATAAGTGATTGCACAAAGCCCTTGCACAGGACTTGGTCAGCCCCTGCTGGCCCACCCTGCTGTGGCCCTGCTGGCCCTGCTGGCCTGCTGCTGGCCCTGTGGCCCTGCTGGCCCACTCAGCAGTGCCTGCTGGCCCACCTTAGCTGACCATATCGAGGTTGAAGGGCCGAAACGGGATGATGCTGAGGACCTCGACTGAGGACCCGGTCAGTGCGGCACACTTGTGACCAGGTGTGTTTTGAACTTATATATATATTTTTTTTTTTAATGAAGCTGTGTTCGAAGTATTTTGGGTCATCAGGGTCATGTGACTCTTTTGCGTCATCGGGGTCTTTTGGGTATTCGGAGTCCTCATGGTCTTTTGGGTCTTTTTTGGGTCCTCTGGTTCTTCATGGTATTTAAGGATATTCAGCGTATGTTGGGGTCTTGGTGGGTCTTCAAAGGTCCAATGGGTCTCAGCAGTCCAAAGGTGCATTACAATAGTACATAATTAATAGACGTACGTAATTAAAAGAGGATGCCACTGACTCCAAACAGTACATAATTAATAGATATATATATCTAAAATGGCTGGAGAAGATAATAAAGTAGAGCTTCTTCTTCTTCAAACAATAACAACTTTGGCTGCCAGACTGTAAGACCAATCATATTTCAATTTTAAACAAGTGTTCCACTTTACGACTACTACATCACGTTGAAGTTTCACATCGATCTTTGAAGCAATTCAAGAGATTAGATTGATATTTTTGTGGAAAAATTGCGTGCCCAGACCAGGAATCGAACCCAGGTCCTCTGAAAAACCATACCAGTGCTCTGCCATCTGAGCTATCTGGGCGACCCTGACTAAGCAATTTTCCCACACATATAATTGCCACTCTCTTTCCGTCAATGCTTCCAGGGCACTCACTGCCAACCATAGGAGCACCAACGGCCTGAACACGAGAGGGTCTTCCTCCAATGTGGGGACAAATTATGTCCTCTATTATAAACCACAATGGGGGCAAGGTGAAGCAATTATGAACAGGATTAAATAATTAAATTGATATATGTGGGAAAATTGCATGGATAAAAAGTCAAAGACTATAGAACCCAGATGTTCTTCTACTGATTTACAAATGTTGTAGTACAACCTTTATAGACGTGCTCACATTGTAATGGTACAGCACTGTACATACTTTATAGACGATGTAACATTCTAAATAGTACGTACGGGCAAATGTGTCTAGCGGCCCCGCCCCCATTAGGCTGATTGTCAGTCGTAGTCCCGCCCACCCTTCTGTTCACTTCCTATTCCTTCACGAAGGAATAAAGTTTAGATTTAGATTATTTTTTCTTTTTCTTTTTTTTGGTTAGGGGGGTGGGGGGGGGGGGGGATCATTTTTTGTTTTTTTCTGAAGTTTTTATGCCTCCGCCGACGAAGTCGTCAGGTTGTCCGTCCGTCCATCCGTGATAGGTTTTCGTTACCACAATAACTTGAGAACGGCTGAAGGGATATTTGGCAAACTTGGTACACGTACAGGTATGTATAATGATGTAAAGATTAACTGATTAGATTTTGGGGTCAAGAGGTCAAAGGTCAAAATTTGTAATAGGTTTAACTTGAGAACGGCTGAAGGGATCTAATTCAAACTTGGTACAGCTTGGTATGTATCATGATGTAAAGGTTAACTGATTGGAATTTGGGGTTAAAGGTCAAAGTCTGTAATTGGTCTATAACTTGAGAACGGCTGAAATGATCCAATTCAAACTTGGTACGGATATGTATAATGATGTAAAGATTATCTGATTAGATTTTGGGGTCAAGAGGTCAAAGGTCAAAATTTGTAATAGGTCTAACTTGAGAACGGCTGAAGGGATCTAATTCAAACTTGGTACAGGTATTATCATGATGTAAAGTTTAACCGATTCGATTTTGGGGTCAAGAGGTCAAAAGTCAGAGGTCATGTTGAGTAAAAATTATGTTGCTGCACCAACTCGTGAACCAGTGATGGGATTTAGAACAAACTTGGTATGGGTATATATGATGCAAAGATGAACTGATTAGATTTTGTAGTCAAGAAGTCAAAGGTCAGAGGTCATGTAAAGTAAAATGTATGTTGCCATGCCAAATTGTGAACAAGTGATGGGATTTTGAACAAATTTGGTAAAGGTATATAATATACTAGCTTGGATCGGCTCGCGCTGAGGAACGGGCTTATTTTAGCTGAGAATAATGGCTGTACCTGAGCTGCTGTATTGTCATGATTTACACCAATCATAATACAAACAATTATTTTGCACAAATGTTTTTCTTGTGTTTGTGATATTACATTTTTATAGGCAATTTAGGTTGAAGATTTAGGTTGAATGTTTTTTTTTCAAGAAAGAACCCCTCAGCACATACATAGGGGAGGGGTAGGTGCAGACTGAAAATGTGGAACGATTACACCTCACCACCACGTAATTCAAAACACCGCACCACCACGTAATTCAAAACACCGCACCACCACGTAATTCAAAACACCGCACCACCACGTAATTCAAAACACCGCACCACCAAGTAATTCAAAACACCGCACCACCACGTAATTCAAAACACCGCACCACCACGTAATTCAAAACACCTCACCACCACGTAATTCAAAACACCTCACCACCAAGTAATTCAAAACACCTCACCACCACGTAATTCAAAACACCTCACCACCAAGTAATTCAAAACACCTCACCACCAAGTAATTCAAAACACCTCACCACCAAGTAATTCAAAACACCTCACCACCAAGTAATTCAAAACACCTCACCACCACGTAATTCAAAACACCTCACCACCAAGTAATTCAAAACACCTCACCACCAAGTAATTCAAAACACCTCACCACCAAGTAATTCAAAACACCTCACCACCACGTAATTCAAAACACCTCACCACCAAGTAATTCAAAACACCTCACCACCAAGTAATTCAAAACACCTCACCACCAAGTAATTCAAAACACCGCACCACCACGTAATTCAAAACACTGCACCACCACGTAATTAAAAACACCTCACCACCAAGTAATTCAAAACACCGCACCATCACGTAATTCAAAACATCTCACCACCAAGTAATTAAAAACGCCTCGCCACCACATAATTCAAAACACCTCACCACCAATTAATTAAAAACACCTCACTACCACGTAATCCAAAACACCTCATCACCAAGTAATTAAAAACACCTCACCACCATGTAATTCAAAACACCTCACCACCAAGTAATTTAAAACACCTCACCACCAAGTAATTCAAAACACCTCACCACCAAGTAATTTAAAACACCTCACCACCAAGTAATTCAAAACACCTCACCACCAAGTAATTCAAAACACCTCACCACCAAGTAATTCAAAACACCTCACCACCAAGTAATTCAAAACACCTCACCACCAAGTAATCCAAAACACCTCATCACCAAGTAATTTAAAACACCTCACCACCATGTAATTCAAAACACCTCACCACCAAGTAATTTAAAACACCTCACCACCATGTAATTCAAAACACCTCACCACCAAGTAATTTAAAACACCTCACCACCACATAATTCAAAACACCTCACCACCAAGTAATTTAAAACACCTCACCACCAAGTAATTCAAAACACCTCACCACCAAGTAATTTAAAACACCTCACCACCAAGTAATTCAAAACACCTCACCACCAAGTAATTCAAAACACCTCACCACCAAGTAATTCAAAACACCTCACCACCAAGTAATTTAAAACACCTCACCACCATGTAATTCACAACACCTCACCACCAAGTAATTTAAAACACCTCACCACCAAGTAATTCAAAACACCTCACCACCAAGTAATTTAAAACACCTCACCACCAAGTAATTCAAAACACCTCACCACCAAGTAATTTAAAACACCCCACCACCATGTAATTTAAAACACCTCACCACCAAGTAATTTAAAACACCTCACCACCAAGTAATTTAAAACACCTCACCACCAAGTAATTCAAAACACCTCACCACCATGTAATTCAAAACACCTCACCACCAAGTAATTTAAAACACCTCACCACCAAGTAATTCAAAACACCTCACCCCACCTAATTTAAAACACCTCACCACCAAGTAATTCAAAACACCTCACCACCAAGTAATTCAAAACACCTCACCACCAAGTAATTTAAAACACCTCACCACCATGTAATTCACAACACCTCACCACCAAGTAATTTAAAACACCTCACCACCAAGTAATTCAAAACACCTCACCCCACCTAATTTAAAACACCTCACCACCAAGTAATTCAAAACACCTCACCACCAAGTAATTTAAAACACCTCACCACCAAGTAATTCAAAACACCTCACCACCAAGTAATTTAAAACACCTCACCACCATGTAATTCAAAACACCTCACCACCAAGTAATTTAAAACACCTCACCACCAAGTAATTCAAAACACCTCACCCCACCTAATTTAAAACACCTCACCACCAAGTAATTCAAAACACCTCACCACCAAGTAATTTAAAACACCTCACCACCATGTAATTTAAAACACCTCACCACCAAGTAATTTAAAACACCTCACCACCAAGTAATTTAAAACACCTCACCACCAAGTAATTCAAAACACCTCACCACCATGTAATTCAAAACACCTCACCACCAAGTAATTTAAAACACCTCACCACCAAGTAATTCAAAACACCTCACCCCACCTAATTTAAAACACCTCACCACCAAGTAATTCAAAACACCTCACCACCAAGTAATTCAAAACACCTCACCACCAAGTAATTTAAAACACCTCACCACCAAGTAATTCAAAACGCCTCACCACCAAGTAATTCAAAACACCTCACCACCAAGTAATTCAAAACACCTCACCACCTAGTAATTTAAAACACCTCACCGCCAAGTAATTCAAAACACCTCACCACCAAGTAATTCAAAACACCTCACCACCAAGTAATTTAAAACACCTCACCACCAAGTAATTCAAAACACCTCACCACCAAGTAATTTAAAACACCTCACCGCCAAGTAATTCAAAACACCTCACCACCAAATAATTCAAAACACCTCACCACCACGTAATTCAAAACACCTCACCACCACGTAATTCAAAACACCTCACCACCATGTAATTCAAAACACCTCACCACCAAGTAATTCAAAACACCTCACCACCAAGTAATTTAAAACACCTCACCACAAAGTAATTCAAAACACCTCACCACAAAGTAATTCAAAACACCTCACCACCAAGTAATTCAAAACACCTCACCCCACCTAATTTAAAACACCTCACCACAAAGTAATTCAAAACACCTCACCACCAAGTAATTCAAAACACCTCACCACCAAGTAATTCAAAACACCTCACCACCAAGTCATTCAAAACACCTCACCACCAAGTAATTTAAAACACCTCACCGCCAAGTAATTCAAAACACCTCACCACCAAATAATTCAAAACACCTCACCACCACGTAATTCAAAACACCTCACCACCACGTAATTCAAAACACCTCACCACCACGTAATTCAAAACACCTCACCACCAAGTAATTTAAAACACCTCACCACCACATAATTCAAAACACCTCACCACCACGTAATTCAAAACACCTCACCACCAAGTAATTCAAAACACCTCACCACCAAGTAATTTAAAACACCTCACAGCCATAAAACACGTAATAAAAACACCTCACCACCACAAAATTAAAAACACCTCACAGCCATAAAACACATAACAAAAACACCTCACAGCCACAAAATTACAAACACCTCACCACCACGTCATTTAAAAACACCTCACCACCAATTAATTAAAAACACCTCACCACCAAGTAATTCAAAACACCTCACCACCAAGTAATTCAAAACACCTCACCACAAAGCAATTTAAAACACCTCACCACCAAGTAATTCAAAACACCTCACCACCAAGTAATTTAAAACACCTCACCACCAAGTAATTCAAAACACCTCACCACCAAGTAATTCAAAACACCTCACCACCAAGTAATTCAAAACACCTCACCACAAAGCAATTTAAAACACCTCACCACCAAGTAATTCAAAACACCTCACCACAAAGCAATTCAAAACACCTCACCACCACGTAATTCAAAACACCTCACCACCAAGTAATTCAAAACACCTCACCACCAAGTAATTCAAAACACCTCACCACAAAGCAATTTAAAACACCTCACCACCAAGTAATTCAAAACACCTCACCACCAAGTAATTCAAAACACCTCACCACCAAGTAATTCAAAACACCTCACCACCAAGTAATTCAAAACACCTCACCACAAAGCAATTTAAAACACCTCACCACCAAGTAATTCAAAACACCTCACCACCATGTAATTCAAAACACCTCACCACCAAGTAATTCAAAACACCTCACCACCAAGTAATTTAAAACATCTCACCACCAAGTAATTCAAAACACCTCACCACCACGTAATTCAAAACACCTCACCACCACGTAATTCAAAACACCTCACCACCACGTAATTCAAAACACCTCACCACCAAGTAATTCAAAACACCTCACCACCAAGTAATTCAAAACACCTCACCACCAAGTAATTTAAAACACCTCACCACCAAGTAATTTAAAACACCTCACAGCCATAAAACACTTAATAAAAACACCTCACCACCACGAAATTAAAAACACCTCACAGCCATAAAACACATAATAAAAACACCTCACCACCACGAAATTAAAAACACCTCACAGCCATAAAACACATAATAAAAACACCTCACCACCACGAAATTAAAAACACCTCACAGCCATAAAACATAATAAAAACACCTCACAGCCACGAAATTAAAAACACCTCACCACCACATCATTTAAAAACACCTCACCACCAAGTAATTCAAAATACCTCACCACCACGTAATTCAAAACACATCACCACCACATAATTAAAAACACCTCACCACCACGTAATTATAAATACCTCACCACCACGTAATTCAAAACACCTCACCACCATGTGATTTAAAACACCTCACCACCACGTCATTTAAAAACACCTTACCACCATATAATCCAAATACCTCACCACCACATGATTCAAAACCACCACAACGTTTTTAAAAACACTTCACAACCAAGGAAACAAAAGTTTGAGGGAGTCGTTAAGTGACAACACAGACACTGCCCAGATTAGTCCATGGGCCCGGACCCGAAATTTCACTAATTGGTACCACCCGAGGTGGCAAGTTCTAGTAATGATTTTTGGAAAGGTGCATGTATGTGGGATACATGCTGATGTGATAGCAATTCTGGACTGGTAGCTTAGTGGTAGTTATCAGCTATTTTATACCCGCACCCGGTGAAAGGCGTTCGACGGTTCGGATTGATTTAGTCCATGTGTGAAATTTTGGGTACGGGCCCATGGACTAATTGGGCATATTAATCAGAAAGTACTGAGACAACGTAGATCCCAAAATTATCGCTTTATGTCTTATTTTAAACATACAATTTTTTTTTTTTTTTTTTTTTTGTATACTGAATCGAGGCTCGTGAAAGAGCTAACATTTACTTCACAAACAAATCAACCAGACAAACAAAATATATAAAAAGAGGGAGCGGAAAACAAGATGGGGAGAGAAGGGGAAGCACACAAATCTTCACATAGTGTAATTTTGGAATACAACAGCTACTATAATACACGTACGTGATTGTTATGGAAATTGTCACATAAACATGTCACAACATGAAAAGGTCACAACACATATTAATCAAACGGTTTTCTGAATCAAGGGAAAGAAAGTCCAGAGGCTGTACTGAGCTCATCTGCTGAGCCCATCTCAAGTACATGTATGCCACAATAGCTATAAACAGTACTAGTACTCAAATGTTATACAAAATGGTTGGAAATCACATACTAACAGAACTAACAGACTGTAGGCTATGTACCCGGTATGGTCAGGTAGTGCTTCACATAAAGATGAAATGACACAACACATTATCAAAATGTCTACATGTCTACATGTATTCTGAGGGTGTTTCCAGGGAAAGCACGTCCTGTGCTCTTCAGAATAATACTGAGTATGTCAATGTACCAAACTAGCGATATCATAGTCAGTCATCGAACTGCTCGTCTTCATCGGAGTCTCCGAGTTCGAATGATTCTTCATCTTCCTGTTGTTTCTGGTTACTGCAGGTTTGTAGCTTGCACATGTCTGTGCATGACAGTCCATTGGTCAGGCATGTGCATTTTGGCAATTTGCAGGAACGCACACACTTGCAAGCTAAGAGTTCCAAGACCACATCTGGTGCTGGTGGTGAACGCATCCAGTGGATGGTGAGCTTGCCATCTTCATCCACTGTCCATCCATGCTCGGTAGGGTTTGGCACCGCTGGGCGAGCCTGCAGACAGCACTTCCATATTGCTGCCTGGTAGTTGGCTCGTAGGACGTGCATGAAGAGACAGTCTCTACATGGTGGCAACTGGCTGGACTCGACTCCTCCCCTCTTTGCGCAGAAGAGCTGGTAGCGCAGTTCGTTGACCTCACCAGTCCTAGCAGCTGCACTATACATGCGACAGATGAACTGCTGTACCTTCTCAAATAGTTCTGGGATGACATCCCATGACTGACCAAGCTGTCTAAACGTCTCCTGGTAGTTACTGTCGTTCCTCACCAGCTTCAGTGCTATCAGCTTCCCACGGCCAGCGAATGCGCTCACAGTGTCACACCCTGTAAAGGCGTGTAGCCCAACCAGGCTGTCACACATGCTGTCTCCAATTGAGGTTGCCAGTTTGCTGATGTCGACAAACCGTGTGCGGTTCTGTGTGCCACATTTCTGGTAGAGGGGGCAGGGGATCTCCTTCTGGAAGGCTACACAGAGCACCATGACATCAGTGTCCTCAGCTGTGACTACGACTGCCTTTGAGCCAGCATTTGCAGCATGCAATGCATGCAGGAGCAGACGGGTATCCGCTTCTTCTTGTGTCGACTGCAGCTCTGACACTTCCACCCATTCATTTTCTGTTATCTTGTAGCATGTTTCCTCACAAGTCACATACAGTTCCTTGTCATGCAGCATCTCTTGGAACCTTGGGAGTTTCCACTGCTCCACCAGGAACTTGATGAGGCTGGTCTTGTTGCAGGCGCTACACAGGAACTTTCTCCATTGCTGGATGTTGTGCCCCCCTGCAAGGCTCTTGTACTGAAGGGCTGTGCTTGCACCACGGTTGAGCCTTTCAGCATCTTTGATCGAAGGCTGGCGGTAAACATCAAATACCACGTCAACCCTCTGACTCTGTCCACACTCATGCAGGACCCTAGACAAGGCCACCTCTGCTAGCTGTGCAAAGGTTTTGTTGTTTCCATTAATCTTTTGCACCAGACTCATCCCATCAATGATGCACGTCGAAGGTGTTGGGATAGTGTCTGCAGGAGATACATTCTTCTCAAGCTCCCTGGCAACTGCGGCCTTGTTCGTCTTTCGTAGGGATCCATCAGCATTTGCCAGTGCCCACGGTAACGGACCTAGTGGGTGGGCCAGGACATCCTTCATGTTCACCTTTCTGCTCTCAGCGACAAGGATCATATGGCTGAACAGTTTTCGATCTGCCTTCAGAACAACATCTTGTGCTTTCTTTCCACGGGATGTCTTTGTGGTGACATTGGCGAATGTCTTCAGGCTTTGCTTGGACATCTTGTCGTGGAATTTGACAGATGGTTGATCCTCATCTAACCTTGTCTTCTTGAATGTCTGGTACGCTTCTTCTCCTATTTCAAGCGCCTTCAGAAGGTCCCTGGCCACGTCGGGTGGAGCCATGGTGCCAGTGGACAGACCAATCAGGTCAGTGTTGTCAGGGAACATTGGATTCAGCCAGTTGTTTTCCATGAGATCTATGAGGGACTTGACAGCAGTTTCGTCTTTCCTGATCCTTGGAGCATGTATATCTGGATGAGACAGTTTGGAACTGACCTGACCTATCATGTCCCTCAGTGCTCTCAGATACATGGTCCTGTACTCAGCTGTCAGGTAGTACTTGCTCACAGCCCCTGGTTTCAAGCTGAACCCCTTTGTCCCTCCTGCCGTCTGGGTGTCTTTGTTAACTGTCTCTTCGGTCGTTTGGTCGACAGGGATTCTTCCGAAGGGGTTGTTGGGACCGAGTTGAACTGAGAATCCCCCTCGCATGAACTCAGCATACACGTCTGGGTGTGTGGTGGGCAGCTGGGACATCTGGGCATAGTAGTATGGGAGGTAGCGTGCATAATTCAGCCTGTCATATGCGAAGCACCATGGGATCATTGCACGAATTGATGCCAGGTGTAGCACCCAGTCTCCCTCTCTTGATGCTCGAATGAGACCCAGCAAGATCTCGACAATGTCCAGATACGACATCCAGAATGCTGAGAGGCTGCCGTTTCCACCTCTGAGGAACTCGAGGTATATTCCAAACAGTTCCATGATGCGTGCGCATGAGCGGTCACCGAGGACCTGCTTCAGGGATGCCTGTGAGATATCTTTGCAGAGGCTGTCAATGATCCTCAGTGTCTCATCCATGTGGACCACATCGTTGGCGTGAGTGGCTTCCAGCCACGAGAGGAAACCCTTCCAGGCCAGTCGAGTGAGTGCCTCATAGACATTCTTGTGTAGGTGGACTGCCCTGTTGTACTTGCGGCCATCCATGACACCATTAATGGAACCTTCTGCGATCACACCAGACTCGATGCAGAGATCTCGCAATCCAGCATCTTGAAATCGCTTCCCTATTATTCCCATCAGTGTGCAGATGGTGTGGAATACTCCGAGCCTGGTGATGATGGTGTTTTGGAACTTGTCAGGGTGTTTCCATATAATCTCCACAGCCTTTGCATACAGTGCCTGGTCAAAGACACAGACAATCTTTGTCAGGTCCAAGGAGTGCATGATGTTCAGTGACTGGTTTAGCACTTCATTGACAGTCGACATTTGTGTCGCTGGAGCATTAATGGTAGGCAGGTAGCCTACATTGTCTGGAATGACTGTCACGTCATCTCGAGTCCGGATGTTGAAGCCTGTCCAGCTGCTGATTGATTGCTCTTCTTGTTGCGACATGCGTGCCATGACCCAGACAAGATTCTTCTCTTTGGCGAGCTGAGTCTCAGCTGCAGTGTCAGCATCTGCACTTTTGCTCTGTGGTGGTCCCACTCGTTGTCCAGCGTTGTATGCTGGTAGCATTGGTGGTGGTGCATCAATACTTCTCTGCTTTGTTTTTCCTACAGTCAGCATGGTTCTGGTGGACACTGGGGTGATTGGCTTTGCTTGTACGGCAATCCCATTCACTCTGTGAGATGTTCCTTCTCCACTGGTGGTCTCTTCCAGACGGTCGATATTATCCCAGGCTAAGGTTGTGAATATGCCAGGATGGATGTTACCTGGGAGGGCAACATCACTCCCTGATAGCGAGAGCTTTTGGAGACACAGAGCAGTGTCGATCTCTTCCATCTGAGAATAGGACACACTATGGCCGAGTCGGTTGAGGATGTGTATCAACTCTACATTCCCGGTCAGTGACTTGATAGCGAATGGCAGAACGATGTGCTTCGGGGGCTTTATCAGTCCACGTGTTACAGCATATACCATGTCATAGCCGAGTGAACACAGAAGCCGCTGGACTCTTTGAGATGCATGATCAGGGTCATTGGAACCTGTAAGTAGATAGCACAGGAAGACCATGACCGACTCTGGAATGGTAGTGTCCTCTGCTTCTGGTTTGACTTCCGGTGGCCAGGCTTGAGGGGCATCTTGGTTCTTGATGTCGGCTCTCATTTTCAGGGCTGCTTTGGAGACCACATCTTCAGCATGGAGGCCTTTCTGAGTATGCAGCTCTGCTTGTAGCGATTGGTATTGTTTGGCAAGTTCGTATATGGACAGGTTGTCTGGAAACAGGAGGAGTTTCCCTTTTCCCTCAGAGAAGATGTGCAGGGAGTCTGCAAACTCGCTTTCCAGTTTCCGTCGTATGTGTTTCTTGGTTGATTCCCTTACATGGGCAATACCAAGAGAGTTCATTGAAGCCACCAGTCTAGAAGAGAGATCAGTCATTGTCATCACTTGAGGATTGCCAAAAAGCTCCCTTCTGATGAACAGGAACAGCTCATTGTAGGCCTGATCCACAGCAGCGCCATACTGAGCTTCAGCATCATCATCTTGGCTTGCATCCTGTCCACTGCGAACCTCTCTTTTGGTATAGAACCGATAGCACGACCTATGATAGTGACCTTCTGCAGCTACCAGGTCTCTGCTGACTATGGCAAGGATTCTGCTGTCCATTTTCTCCATGGCTACATTCCTGATTGTGGCGTCAGCTCGCAGTTCTCGACATTGTATGAGGATTTCTCTCGTCTTCTGTCCTTTAGCATACTTGGTGTCTTTCTGGCAGAAAATGCACTCTGCCTCATAAGTCCTTGATGTGCTTGCACATTGTCTAGCTGCTCTCTGTGATCCTGTGTCTTGAGCAGGTTCACTGGCACTGGCACATTTGAGGATGCCATCAAGATGTCTTTTCATGGTGAAGAGACTGCGACATTTTCTGTGGTACTGGATTGTTGGAATCTGTCCATCAGGAAGGTTCGTAGCTAGTTTCAAAATTGCTGCATGTTTTCTGATCTGGGCTGCCCTCAGCAATGTTCTCCATGAGTCAATGTCTTGTAGTGAAACCAGCTTGTCTGTATTGTCATTGGAACAGTGGATGATGCACTCCACTCGTGGCCGCTTTAGTGGCAGGCTGCTTGCTCCGTCAGAGGCCATGTTCAGTCAGTTTTCACCTGCAACATAGAATTATCAATCCACATTACTATGTTGCACAAATTAGTAGTCTGCCAGTCCTTAATTATATTTAATTACACTTAATTAGACTGGTGAAACCAGTGGACTGATATCTGAAAGCAAATCAAGCATTCATGACTGGACTAATTCTAACCTGCAGGCTGCAAATGTATATCACCACTGATGAGGGGAAATCAGCACTTTACATATCTGTCATATATTTTCTGCTTAACTAAATAGACATAATTATTGCAGAGCCTCTTGTTCTTGCCTCACCTACCAGGAAGTATCCACCAGTGGCCCAGTATACGGAATACGGAAGAAAACTGGACACTGCCAGCATCCAACATATATTTTGTTCTTAACTAAGACACTAAAACTGAAGAAAAAGTTAGTTTCCACACATGAATAAATACAAGAATATGTATTATATAGTATAACATACATGTCTTTATTACAAACATCCATTTGCTAAGATATTTAAGCATGTTACATTGTCTATTCAGCTAAAAAAATGATTTGGAAGATGATACTAGTAACAACAGCGCGGAGTTGCGGTATCGCGATTAATGCAAAAACAGCTTTCCTGCAAGAAAAATGAAAAAGCTACCCATTTGGAATTGCTATCACATATTATTTTACTTATATGGGCGTAACAAATAAATTGGCACCATGGAACTTTTGCCACCTCGGGTGGTACCGATATCTGGTCTGGCCCATGGACTAGATGTGTAGATACAGTCACGTGAAAAAGTAAGTACACCCTATGTAAAGTTTTGACTTTTTCAACATATTTCAACATACAGCTATTTGATCTTCATTTCAACAATATTGACAGATAAAGGTGATATAATACAACAAATATCATGAAACATTTACATTTTGTAGTCCACTGTATAATTTAAATAAACATAAATGCAAATTTCACATGTGGAAAAAGTAAGACACCCTTGGTTCTAATAGGTGGTATTGCCCCCTTTGGCAGAAACAACCTCAAGTAGGCGTTTCTCGTAACTGTCTACCAGTCTCTGACATTGACTGGGAGAAACTTTTGCCCACTCCTCCATGCAGAATTCTTTCAGCTGTGCGATGTTTGAGGGGTTTCTTGCATGCACAGCTCGTTTCAAATTCCCCCACAACATCTCGATGGGATTTAGATCCGGGCTTTGACTTGGCCATTCCAGAACCCTCCATTTCTTTCTTTTCAGCCATTCCTTGGTGGATTTACTGGTATGTTTAGGGTCATTGTCATGTTGCAAGGTCCACCTTCGATTGAGCTTCAACTTTCCGACAGATGGCCTCACATTATCCTCAAGCACCCTCTGGTACAATGAAGAATTCATAGTGGATTCTATGATGGTGAGCTGCCCAGGCCCTGATGCAGCAAAGCTGCCCCAAACCATAATATTTCCAGCACCATACTTTACAGTTGGTATCAGGTTCTTGTGGTCAAATGCTGTCTTTGGTTTTCGCCAAACATGTCTTCTGGTACTGTGGCCAAATAGCTCTACCTTTGACTCATCTGTCCAGAGCACATTGTTCCAGAAGTGCTGGTCTTTGCCTCGGTGTTCATTGGCTAACTTTAGTCTTGCCCTGATGTTCTTTCTGGACAGCAAAGGTTTCCTCCTGGCACATCTCCCATGTATATCAAATTTGTGCAGTCTCTTTCTAATGGTAGACTCGTCCACTTTGACATCAACAGTGGCAAGAGCTACCTGTAGGTCCTGTGATGACATTCTGGGGTTCTTATAGACTTATTTCAGCCTCTTGCGGTCTGCTCTCGGGCTGAACTTGCTGGGGCGGCCTGGCCTGAACAAGTTGGCAGTTGTTTGGAATCTTCTCCACTTGTAGATGATCTTCCGGACAGTCGAATGATTGATTTCAAATTGTTTGGAGATCTTTTTAAATAACTTCCCAGACTCGAAGGCATCTATAACCTTCTTTCTGAAGGCCTCAGAGAGCACTTTTGATCTAGGCATGGTGACGCCGCACACTTCAACAACAAAGCGCAAACCAAACTAAATGTCTGAGGTTTAAATAAGGCAGGTTCCTCCAAGATCCTCTCTAACGATGTTCTAATCATTTGCACCTGAGCTGGTGCACCTGATTCTAATTTTAGGTATTTGAAGTAGTCATAAATGTAGGGGTGTACTTACTTTTTCCACATGCGAAATTTGCATTTATGTTTATTTAAATTATACAATGGACTACAAAATGTAAATGTTTCATGATATTTGTTATATTATATCACCTTTATCTCTCAATATTGTTGAAATGAAGATCAAATAGCTGTATGTTGAAATATGTTGAAAAAGTCAAAACTTTACACGGGGTGTACTTACTTTTTCACGTGACTGTATATAGATAAATCCGATAAATCCCAGTCCGATTTTCGCCACATTTCCAAGCTGGCCTCCAAAGCCAGTCGCCGACTGGGCATCCTCCGTCGTGCGAAGTCCTTCCTAGGCACACCTGAGCTCCTCACCACATACAAGGCTTTCATCCACAGCTCAATGGAATACTGTTCTCCCCTATGGGCTGGTGCTCCTGCCTCACACCTGGCTCGGCTTCACGCTGTTGAATCCAAAGCTTTCAGAATCATTGGAATCTCCCGCGATGAAGCTATCTCTGAGGGCCTTTCACTCACTCACCGCAGGCAGGTCGGTGGTCTTTCTGTCTTCTACCGACTCCTCTCCGGCCTTGCTCCCCCAGCTCTCTCTGTGCTCTGTCCCCCAAATATTCCTACAGGTCGCACAAGATCTGCCAGCCACCCTCTGATGGTTAAACTGCCGAAATCTCGGCTCTCTGCTCACCTTCACTCTTTCATTCCTCTTTTCTCCCGCCTCTGGAACAAACTCCCACACTCACTTCAATCACACTCCTCCCTCCAGGTCTTTAAAACAGCTGTTCACCACCATCTCTTATCTTCCCCCATCCAAAACCTTGATCTTTTCTACCCCTACTAATTCACCACAGATCCACCTTGTTTGAAATTCCAACTTCTTTCCTGAAAGTCCTGGCAGTGTCCATATGTTTTATACCTCTCCCACCCCCCCCCCCCCCCTTCCCATGCCTCTCCCCCAAAGCCCTATCCCTCCCACAGTTCTCTTGATGTCTCCATGTCTCTCAGTCCCTGCTCTCAAATGTTGTGTTTGTGTCCTTCCCCCTCTCTCTAACGCTCCCGATGTTATTTGTTTTATGTGTCTGTTTGTCTTTCTGTGTGATTAATGTTCGCTCTTTCACGAGCCTCGATCTTGTATACAAAAAAAAAAAAAAAAAAAAAAAAAGACTGTACCTGAGTTGCCGTTTTGTCATGGTTTAAACCAATCATAATTCAAACAATTATTTTGCACAAATGTATTTGTATTATACGTGATATCACATTTTATAAGCAATTGAAGTTGAAAAAAAAAATTCCCCCAAAAAATCCCCCCAAAAAACAAAAAACAATTGGAAAATTTTTCAAAAACAATACCCTTTGGACATACCGACGGGAGAGGTATGTGCATACCAGAAGTTTGGTACGATTTCACAAAAGTTTGAGAAAGTAGTTCATTGACAAGACAAGACATGACAACACAACACAGGACAGGACAGACGCTGCACAGATATATATATATATATAGATATATGATGCAAAGATGAACTGATTGGATTATGGCATCAAAGGGTGAGGATTGAGGTGATTTTGTGATTTTGGTGAGGTTAGTGGTCATATCAGGTAAAAATGTGATACTTGACACCAGCTGAATGGATTTAAATCAAACTTGGTACAAATCAAACTTGGTACTACAATTCACCAAATGTCCATCCGTCCGTTCGAAGGTTCCGCAAAAAGAGCTCAACCGATCGCAACGATATTTTGGGTGGATATTCCTGGGACCCCTGTGAGTAAAATAGGCTATATTGTTTTTCCAATTTTCCAATTTTCAAGTTTTTCCAAACACGATGGAATAATATGAACAGTGATGTGGCTTTTGTTGAAATTCTACAAATACTGTTTATTCTTCGTACCAGGAGAGAGTAGATACACTCCTGACAAACTCTTCCTATATAAATGTGCGGCTCCGAAGTAACATGGCAGCGTGTGCAAAGCGACTGAGAAACAGGTGTAGCGGCCGCTTCCGTGTTGCAGATTCGGCACGCACTCTTCACACATAAACATGCGACTGAGAAAGACGTGCAGCGTCCGCTTCCGTTTTTCAGAATTCAATCTTTTTTCAAAATGGGCGCCATGTACTGTTTAGATTTTGATGATTTGCGTGTGATATGATTCAACGGATGTTTATATCAATAGTTTAAAAAATTTTAAAGCCTTCAATTTTTGATATTTTGCCTTTTCATTTGGGCTTCCCAATTGAAGCCCCGCCCATAGGGCGGGTAGCGTTGCTAGTATGTATAATTATGTAATAATGTGGGCAGACATATCGGTCAGCGTTGTGACGTCGAAGAGCGGCGTTCTAGTTTTTTGTATTTTGGGGGTTTTTTAAAGTTTATTTTGTCTTTTTCTGTATTTTTTGTTCTTTTTTTTCTGAAGTTTTTCTGTAGTTTTGTCCCTGTTTTTTTTTTGGAGTGTTTTTCTGAAGTGTTTTTTGTAGGTTTTTTTTTGTTTTTTTACTGTATTTGTTTGTGTTTTTGTGTAGTTTTTTTGAAGTGTCTTTCTGGCAGATGAGGTTGAGCGAAGGTGGTTCTTCAGTGAACGCACGACATCAAGCACACATCCTCAATAAGCCCCCCCCCCCTCCCCCACAGACAACACTAAATTTACCTTGTTCGTCCGGGTTGAATTGTAATTCTGATCATAATTACCTTGCTGTAACTTTCGACCTCCACATATTATGAAAAAATACCATAAAAAACACATTCTGTATTTAAAATTATTTCGCTCTCCTGCCAAAGAAAAATTGCCAAATGTAGAAAAATTGCCTTGTAGCCTGTGCAGGACAGCAGAATATTTCAGTGTTCGCCTCTGAACTGTCCGAGGTGGCTGCATGGATTGTACAACCATATTTGGTTACGTATACGTCATTCAATAGATATAAATAAATGTGATTTTTAGCAGACTTTGCTGCGTTGAACTCTTTGAACCTGCACATGGATAGATCACTTTGCTGCGTTGAACTCTTTGAACCTGCACATGGATAGATCACTTTGCTGCGTGCTTACCATGCGCTGATCTATGAAACTGCAGGCTGCAGCATTTGGTGATAATTTGAGAATATGGATATTTGTGACACAGATACCGATGGGATGGATGTACAACCCTAACTTCGCTCGGCCCCTGATGAAGGTTGGCTGCGTGGGTGCTATATGAGAAAAATATCTTCCTATCAGTTTCAATGAAATATGTTAAATATTGCATGGCCATATCTTTATAATATTTGTGTCGATTTTTGACACCGAATATTGAACAACAAAAGCCTACCTCTTCATTCAATCTATCAATATCTTGAACCCTTTGGGAGCTGCTATCCAGCCCAAAGCTTTTACGTACACTATTCATGGCACTTGGACACAGGAGGCGGCCATTTGGACCATCATGCCTGTCTGTGCTCCATCAACACCACATAATTAAATCTGTCAGTTCAGCGACGAGAATTTCACTGGGAGAGGGGGGTAGGAGGATGGTGGGGTAGGCAGGCAACATGGACATCACCAGGCCGGTCAGGTTGGTTTGTGGTTTGTTTGTTTTTATATATATTGGGAAAGAGGTGCATAGTAACCATTAGAGTTGCATATTTTACTAAAAGGAAATATAATAACACTCGATGGAACTTTTTGGGGTTTCAGCGGGTGTCCTAAGGTTGGTAGGAGGTTTCAGGAATTCCTTGCTCCAGAATCCGGAAGTGAACAGATGACGGGTTGCTGGTTTGATATCTCAATACAATCGTGATTTAACATTATATTTTGATATATTAATATTATAGTATTAATTTGTGATTGGAATGATGAATGATGCTGTTTGGAATAAAAAAAATATAGAGAATGTGCTGTCAATGCCTGACGTTTGATTGAAGGTGGCACAGGAATATGGAATTTGTTGGTTAATCGTTTGCCATTACCCGTTTTTTTTTACCCAAATCATTCACGAACTGGCTGTCCATGGCTGAAGTCCAAAAAATGTAATACATTATTTGCTAACTTTTATATCCCCACCCAGGTCATACTATCCTCTTCAACCAAAGTATCAAACAAGCCTGGCTATGCCGTTGTTATGATTGGAATGTAGTTTTTGTGCAGGTATGTATAATGACCAAGACTATTGGTCTTCTTAGGTTAATTTAGCCGAAATAACCTCATTGAGTGGGTCCCGGTGTCTGTCTGTCCGTTAACATTTGACTAAAACATCTCAAAAATTACATGACCGATATGGAAGAATTTGGTACGATAGCACTTTTGGTCTTTTCCATGCACCCATTGCTTCAAGACTAGACAAGTCAAACAATCTAAACTGCAGTTTCTGAGAGCTATCAGAAAGAGGAAGCAACAATGTCGACCATCAATTATGGAGGGGAATAATCATGCCTAGAGTATTGCGATTTATCCAAAGACTCATTATCTGCCACATTTTTTATGTATTAGTGGGTCCGTTGGCCCAAATTTTTATTGGTCCTCATACCTTGTAGCATACCTGCCTGCTGTACTCGGGGATTATTTTGGGTCTTCAGGGACTTTTGGGTCATCTGGGTCTTTTTGGTCTTTGGGGGTCTTCAAATGTCAAAGGGGTCTCAGCAGTTTAAAGGGCTAAAAGGTACGTTACAACAGTACGTAATTAATTAAAAGACACAAAAAACATGCCTCACACACACACTCACATACATGCACTCACTACGCCCACGCATTCAATGAATTTACCCAAGGGGATCAGGAAATGGGTGAATGGTTCACAGAAGGTAACACCTTTCTCATCCCAAAATCTGAAGAGACCCAAATACCCCACAAATACCAGCCAATAACCTGTCTACCAACAACATGCAAACTTTTAACAGGAATCATCACAGAAACAATGTACCACCACCTAACACAACAAGGAGGGCAAGAGGATGTTACGGAGCAATAGACCACTTACTACAAAACAAGGCCATACTCGAAAATTGCAATACGAGAAGAATCAAATTGTCCACAGCATGGATAGACTATAAAAAGCTTTTGACAGTGTCCCACATTCATGGATGATAAAGGGCATGCAAATGTAAAAGATACATCCCCAAATAAATCAAGCTGATTGAGAAAGCCATGGATCTATGGACTACTACACTAATCCTGCAGCACTCAGAAGGGAAGATTGAAATATCAAAAGTAAAGATACGACCCCAGATCTTCCAAGGAGACAGCCTTTCTCCTCTCCTGTTTTTCCTGGCCCTGGACCAACTAAGTAACCTCATTAATGAGCAAGGACACGGACACACCCTAACATCCAATAAAAGAACGCCCAAAGAAACAAGAAATGTGAGGCATCCACTGTATATGGATGATTTAAACCTCTTTGCACTGAACAACGAAAAATTGGCAGAACAAGTGAAATTAATGAAACGGTTCTCTGACGACATCCAAATGGAATTTCGCCTAGATAAGTGTGCGAAGTGCACATTCATGCAAGGTAGACCAACAAAAACGGACAACATAAAATCGCCCTAAATACAACAATACAGGAGCTAGACAACGAAGAATCTTACAAATACCTTGGAGTAGAAGAGGGCCACCAAATTTGTCATGAAAATGTGCAAAACAATACCAAAGAATACCTGTGTATAACGAGGCTGATCCTGAAAACATATCTCACCCAAGAAACAAAATCAAAGCCATAAACCAACTAGATGGTATTCATAGAATACTTACCCTGCGCAGTCAACTTGTTATGAGCCAACTCTTCTGTTTTTGAACATTTTAAAATTTGATCCAATATGGCTGCCAGACCACGTGAGCGATGACATCATAAATTTATATTCTCTCATATAATTGTTGCATAGATCAGACCCAATACATTTCAAACTGATCAGACTAAGCGTTGTCCCTGTCGAATTATGACGTCATAATTATGGCACCAATGATGTCATCATTAACAACACCTATTCCCAATATGGAGTTCTTTACATTGAGCCATGTTCATTTTTTTCCATGCAGCGGTTTTGGAGATATAGAGGTGCAACATTTTTAGGTTTTTCCAAGATGGTGCCTGTACCACATGACCCATGACGTCATCATTATCATTAAAATATTCTACATGAGGAGGCGCTCCTATGGTGAAAATGTCGTGCCCATCAGACCAACAGTTGCTGAGAAAAAAAATTCACAATGATTGGATACGTGTTGTACTTGTCGAATTATGACGTCATAACGAAGGCACAGATGACATCATCATTAACAAATCTTATTCCCCAAGGGGAGTACTTGACAATGAGCCATGTTTCAATTTTTTCCATGGAGTGGTTTTAGAGATATAGAGGTGCAACTTTTTTCGATTTTTTCCAAGATGGCGTCTGTACCACGTAACCCATGACATATTATCATTTAAAAATTCTACAGGAGCCGCACATATTCTGAAAAATTTGTGTCCATCGGTCTAACAGTTGCCGAGGAATTTTGGTTTTATTCATACTGATCAGATCAAGCATTGTACTTGTCGAATTATGACGTCATAATTAAGGCACCGATGACATCACCATCAACATATCTTATTCCCCATGATGAGTACTTGACAATGAGCCATGTTTCAATTTTTTTCCATCGAGCAGTTTTCGAGATATAGAGGTGTAACGTTTTTCCCAGATGGCGCCTGTACCACGTGACCTATGACGTCATAATAATCATAAAAATATTATACCGGAGGAGGCACTCCTATGGTGAACATTTTATGTCAATCGGACCAACTGTTGCCGAGAAAATGAATTTTTAAAATGCAGACATGTATGGCACACGTACGACACAAGTACGTACCTACCTGAATGATTAACCCCGCTTTTCGCTTCGCGAGCGCAGGGTAACTAGCAGTACCAGTGTTCCAGTACAGCTGCGGAATAGTAAACTGGCCACAAGTGGATATCAAAAAAACTAGAAAAACTAAAAACTAGTATAAAAACAAGGAAACTCCTCACGATCCACAAAATATTCTACAAAAATCAGTGCATCCCAAGAATGTACCTACGGAGGAAAGGAGGAGGAGGCAGCCTGATGGAACTCAATCACGAGCACAGAGCAAAGACTAAGATTAGCAGAGTACATGAAAAGCTCAACAGACTACCGAATACAATTTGTGCACAACCACAAGCATGAACACAACAAACCAGAAAAGGTATCTCACTCACCTTGCAAAAAAACTTCCAAAAACAGCCGTGATTGGAAGATGTCATACACCAAACCAAACAAGCAATGAATACAGCCCCAACAATTGCAGAAAAGACAAAAGAAAAATACAAGATTAAATAATAGGTTCTGCAATGTAGAAACAAAAAACATGACTCACCTCCAATCTGGATGTAAAAAAAAAAAACTCATGTCAGAGCAGCTGTACACCCAAAGGCACAACAAGGTATTAGTGGGGGGCCGTGCATGGGTAATTTTTTCTTTTCATTTCAAATTGATGCAAAAGTTTCGTTTTCAGTACCAATTTGAAGGTAAGGGCCTATAGAACAATTTTGGTTTGAGTGTCAAGCACTCAGATCAAAAATGGGGCTTCTGGGGACGTGTGGGGTTCCCGACACCCCACCGGCCTTTGCGAAATATGGAAACTGTTATAACTTTTGATTGGATGATCCGATCTGAACATATGAGGTATGTATGGATTCAGGATCAGGAGTAGCAACTTGTATTTTAAGCATATTGCCCATAGAAGCAATAATTTTGCCGGTATCAGCGCATATCCACAAAAAAGACCAAGAGTCATAGGCCCGGTAAGCTGAAACATGTTTTCAAAAAATTAACTGGACAATTATACTCGGACCCAATGATATAGTGACATTTTTATTTATCTTTTAACTGTGCTACAATATGGTGGTGAGTAACTGCTTAGACAATTGCTTGAATAACTCCTTGATCAATAGTTTTAATAAGAAAGTGGCTAACAAATCGACCATATATACATGTCAGTATTGGAAATTGTTCTGGTCCAGCTACTTCTCGCATTTGCACTTGCACAGACGTGTGCACTTCAACTTTGCCCTCATGCACTTGCACAGAGCGCAGGTACTTGTGCAA
This sequence comes from Myxine glutinosa, assembly GCF_964187855.1. Lineage (NCBI taxonomy): Eukaryota > Metazoa > Chordata > Myxini > Myxiniformes > Myxinidae > Myxine > Myxine glutinosa. The sequence goes on along the minus strand of NC_136264.1, from coordinate 122,836,206 downwards.
GTGCACTTCACATCCAGGTGGAATACATCCTTGGCGAGGGGCAGCGAGGTCCAAATGGGAAGCAGCTTGCCGTCCTCTTCCTTCCACCCATGATTAGTGGGGTTGTTGACAGGCATCATGGACCTTTGGGCTGTTGTCCAGATGCTCGCTTGGAAGACGCTCCTTTTGAGATGTTGATCCAAAGCATCACTCGTTGGGGGAATTCTCTCCACGTCCCTAGTCATCTGTGAGAACACCTTCATTCGGACGAGGTCACCGTCATTGTCCTCGTTTGACTCATTGGAGTGCAGCCTACAGACAAAGTTCGTTGCCACTCCTTTCAGCCTTGGCGATGTTTGGAATGGAGTGTCGACGATAGTTGCAAATTCCTCCATGAGGGATGGCACTTCATGCATCAACTTGCAGCAGTATCGCTTACCTTTAAACTTGAAGGAAGACGTGCTATCTGATCCAGTGAATGCGTGGAAGAGGGCCATAGCCTTGCCCGTTGTCGTGCCCAGGTTTGTGGCGATAGTGTTCAGGGAGATCATTCTGGTTGGCTTTCCCGCTTTGAAGGAGATCCAGATTTCTGCGGCCGGATTCAGAGCCTTGATGTGATGGAAATTACTCAGAAGGATTACGACAACATCTGTGTCTCCAGTATGAACCATCCCAAGTGACGATGTTTGGAGGGTGTGGAGGAGATGTACTAGTGTCAGCTTCCTCATGGTTGCATTGATCCATTGGTGGACTGTTTCCAACATCGTGGACTTGATCACCTGCAGTGATGTAGACATCCTTGTCATCTGGGAACTGTCCTTCTGTTATCTTTTTTGACAGGAATGAGAACAGTTCCTTCTTGTTATCAACGTTCGCCAGAAACTTCTGCCAATTTCCTGGGATTTTGGCAGTACCAGATACGCGTTGTCGGGTGCCTGTTCCTCGATTTTCCCTTGTGCCTCCTTTAATTGTCAGTGTACGATACTGGTCCCAGACAATGTCTACTCTTGTCGATCTTTTCAAGCCGTGGCGAACTCTTGGGCAGAATACCTTGTCGAAATATGAATCAAAGGTGTTTCCTTGGACAGTTGTACCAGGAAGTGAGTGTATCAGTACTCCACCGTCAATAACAATGAAGTCGTAAACATCTGGTGCAACTAGCTCCTCGTCGACAGAAATGGCGCTACTCAAAATGGCTTCCACGATGTAAACCAACAAATCGGAATTGGTACGAGAGTTGAGGGACCCTTCGGATGACAACGCAGGTGAGTATGGGGAAGATCCGTGACGAAAAAAATCCTCCAAATCCACCCCCCCCCCACCCCCCAAAAAAAAATTATATGAGTGCTTGCCACTCGAACCAAAATTGTTCTATAGGCTCTTACCTTCAAATTGGTACTGAAAACGAAACTTTTGCATCAATTTGAAATGACTGAGTGTCCGGGCACCCCACTATATGTCGAGTAATCCACTGGCACATCTGCAGAAATTTTAATATCCTAATTCCACAAAACTCGTGGAAACATGAACGAAAAGCGGTCATTGAAAACAAGGACATAATGCTCACGTATGACCTGATGATCCCCTCCAGTGTGAAAATAGAAGACAAAGCATTTCAACCGTACATAGTACTCAGGAACAAAAAGGAAAATACAGCATTGCTGATTGAGATATCAGTACTTAGCGATTGTGGCCTAAATAATGCAGAAATCGAGAAAATGACCAAATAAGGCCTCAAGAATGAAGTGAAAAGATCCTGGAAGCTGAAGAGCGTCGAAATTGTACCAGTGATCAATTGGGGGCAATGGGAATGATAAAGAAGAACCTCACAAACATCTTAAAAACCATCCCTGGGAACATTACCACAAACGAACTACAGATGGAAGCTCTATGGTGCGCAGTGACGATCCTGAAAATAACCCTTGGAACAAAACTCTAAGAACAAAACTTCACAACTTAGCCAATTAATCGCAATCCTTCACCAAAGCAGGGGTGGATACTTTGAGTCCAGGGAGGACTCCATTCCACATTCGAAAACCCAAATTATGGAGACTAGCAACGGTACCCGCCCTATGGGCGGGGCTTCAATTGGGAGGCCCAAATGAAAAGGCAAAACATCAGAAATTGAAGGCTTTTTAAATTTTAAACGATTTATATAAACATCCGTTGAATCATACCACACGCAAATCATCAAAATCTAAACAGTACATGGCGCCCATTTTGAAAAAAGATTGAATTCTGCAAAACGGAAGCGGCCGCTACACGTCTTTCTCAGTCGCACGTTTATGTGTGAAGAGTGCGCGCCGAATCTGTAACACAGAAGCGGCCGCTACATCTGTTTCTCAGTTTGCACACGCTGCCATGTTACTTCGGAGCTGCACGTTTATATCGGAAGAGTTCGTCAGGATTCGATCTATTCTCTCCTGGTACGTAGAATAAACAGTATTTGTAGAATTTAAACAAAAGCCACGTCACTGTTCATATCGGTAAATATTATTCCATCGTGTTTGGAAAATTGGAAAACTTGGAAAATTGGGAAAAATTTGGAAAAACAATATAACCTATTTTACTCCAAGGGGTCCCAGGAATACCCACCCAAAATATCGTTTCCATCGGTTCAGCCGTTTTTGCGGTACCGTACCTTCGAACGGACAGACGGACGTTTGGTGAATTATTGTGAGATAACAACCAACGACACACATACATACACATACACACACACACATACACACACACACACACATATATATATATATACACACACACACACACACATACACACACACACACACACACACACACACACACACACACACACACACACACACACACACACACACATACACACATACACACACACACACACACACACACACACATATATATATTGTTACAGTACGCGGTTAAAGATGGTATGTTTGCCGAGCGGAGGCTCCGCGACCGAACAGTGCTTCCCTGACTAAAACCCGATTCACCCCAAACTTTGGCCGTATCGCGCCGCAGCTCCTCAATATGGAAACCTCTAAAGCGACCGAACGAGAATGAAGAAGAAGAAGAAGTACGGAGGAATAACAGGATTTATTAAGTATTTTCACAAGCCAAAGCAACGAGAGCAGTCGGTTATATACAGAAAATGGAAGGAGCAGACACACAGTGAAATCATTAGCTTACCTATTCAAGCTTAATTAATAAACCCCAGGACAACATTAAAGACAGACGGACGATCACACTTACACGGGGAAATGCAGGCAGGAAGGAATGGCTTGGAGATGGGTGGCTTTAGAGGCAAGGAAGGTTCAGCGGGTGCTGGGCACGGTCAGGCCAGAAGGCACCCCGTCAAGAAGCCGAGCTTTGGTCCCAAACTGCGCGGGCGAAGTTCCTTTCTCCGTACTGCCTCGTGCGCTCCTTGCGTTGCCCCGGTCCGTTTCTCCTGCAGCGCGGCACGTTTCACGGCGGCTCGGTCACACCTGCTCGTCTCCAGCGCATCTCCTGGACCCAGAACTCATCCCTCCTCTCAGCTCACCTCAACTCCTTTTGGGAGCATCCAGCAGCGGGTTATATAGGCCCCGCCCTTCACCCTTTTCGAACCTTCCCCAAACGTTCTCTCTCCGCCCTCTCAAGCCAAACCCCTCGTTCTGGGTTGGATGAGCGGGGCCGACTTACTCCTCCCATCTATGACGAGGTGGAGACCCGCCTTTCTTCTTCGGCGTTACCTCGTGCGTAATGGAGTCAACTGCTGCAAAGTGGACGGCAGATGGAAATGCAGCAAAGTGCCTAAAGAGGAACTTGCAGCAAAGTGGCGAACCTGGCACTTGGAAGCTGCCATGGGGCGTCAGAGGGCCTACTCTTATTTAATTCGGTGCAATGAAGAGTCAAATTAGTGGGAAACACATCCTTAGCCTACACAGAGAATAAGGGACTAACTATTTAAAAGGATATATCGTGTCCTGTGTGTAGGTTTATGGAATTAACTAAGAGGACGAGCTGCGACCATTCTTTACATTACGAGGGTGTTACACACAACAAAACCATACTTTTCACATTCGTTACACTTTCTCAAAATTGTTACACTTCTCAAATCCGTTACAATATATATATACATATATATATATATATATACACACACACACACACACACTCACACACACTCACACATACAACTCATCCATCCAATTATAGCCGGCGAAGCCGGTGTTGTCAATAAACGCGTACGTATTATGTCGAAAACCAGATTATGCTGTATCCCTTGGCTTGAGAATTCTGAAGCGCAATGGAGGCCGCCATCTTGCGGATGCGGAAGTATGCATAACAAATTGAAAAACGTTCAATAGGAGTTTCTTTCACCCGTCGTTGTTTGATTCACAATTTTAGGCACCTCTAATTTGTAATTAAAATACTTTAAGACCAACCTCGGCCCGCACGGGCCTGGTTTATATCTTCAACGAAAATCGTCACCAAACACCGGAACCAATGACATTCGAGCATTTGAAAAAATATTTCTAAAACCAAATCACGCAATGGAGGCCGCCATCGACCGGATGCGGAAGTTTGCATAAAACAATTGCGAAAAAGTTCAATAGGAGTTTGTGTCACCCGTCGTTGTTTGATTCACAATCTAATGCACCTCTAATTTGTAATTAAAATACGTTAAGACCAACCTCGTTATCTTCAACGAAAATCGTCACCAAACACCGGAACCAATGAGATTCGAGCATTTGAAAAATATTTTTTTAAAGCTTATTACGCATTTCGGACGCTGAAAACGGCGTCAAATATTCTAAAATTGACGAAGAATGCTTTTTTAGAAATCTGACGGCCGTAGGGGATAGTTTTTCACGGCCGGAAATATCCGAAGTTGAGACGGAATTCACCGAATTAATCAAGAAGTAAATTTTATCAATTTTAATCTCATCCAGAATGCAAATGGTACCTACTACACCTACTACACCGACGGTACCTACTACACCTACCTACTACCAACTACCTAACCTACTGATGCCATAGTGATGGGTAAAATAGTGGCAAGAGGCTTTGGCTTCGCCGGCTCATTGCGGCTTTGCAGTCGGGTACTAGTAATAGATATTCACGGTACTTATCCCACCGAATCTGTGTCAAGGTAAGAATATCTTGACATCGTCGCAATTCACCCCATTCATAGAAGACGCCATTGCTGGATAAATATAGTACTTGTTGTGACAATACTGGCTGATGATTGGCTCAGTATAAATACTACTACGCCGTGCGACCAACTCACTGCACCGCGAGCGGTTACACTATAATAAAATAGTGCTGATTATTAACGGAAATTACTTAGTGTTGGACGAAATTCACGATTCGAACTTTTTATATTGATGAGAAAATAAGTTTATGAAATTTATTCAAGCGAAGATAAGTTGCACTCTTTCAATGGAATGAAAGTGAACGGAATGTCAGACCTGCTTATGGCTGAAGAGTAAGAGCATCCTGAGGAATTTTCCGGTTTATCACTCTTGACCAGGCAAAAGGGCGCTTAACTCAGCAAGGTAAATTGCAAGATACGTATTACTATTAATATTAGCCAATAATGTTAATGTTCTTTATTAGTTTACCATCACCGTCTTCACATACTGAAGGTTTTGTTTGATCAGTGAATGAGGGAACTTTGATCTCCGTAAATCATAACATTTTTTTTCGTGCCCTGCTCAGTTTACCATGTTTGATTCAGGTCCATCAATAACTCAGGATCGATTTTCACCAAGTTAAAAATAATTCAATTATTGTTATCATTATTCATAAAATATTATTCAGGGTTCGTACGTCCAGGACTGTGTTCGTACGTCTGGGACTGTGTTCATACATCTGGGACTGTGTTCGTACGTCTGGGACTGTGTTCGTACATTGTTTTGGATTTTCATACACAACGTTTGTGCGTTGTGTTCTTGTTCTTGCTACTGAACCTCCTATCGCTGGCACATGGTCGAACTCTCGGTACCTTGAAATGTAATAATTAATTTATTCACAATCGACTCAGGTCTACAGACCCACTTGTAATTCCACAAAATAGTTACTTACTTTTTTGCAATGTCTGAAGATTATAATATTTCAATAATATCATTACGGAAGACTATCTCGCCATCTCTCCCTCTCTTTCTGTGTGTTTGGCAATATCAGTGAAAATCACAGGTTATTCGAGTTCATGATGACAATGATATCAAGTGTCATTCTGAAAGATGCAGTTGCTTACAGTAAGTTGTAATTAATATACACTTACATATGAAATCAAATACATCTGGCACCATTCATCACGTATCAATGTATGGCAATCCGATGGCACACAGGTACTTGGTGAAGGAACACACAGGTACTTGGTGAAGGAACACACTGCTACTTGATAAAGGAACACACTGCTACTTGGTGAAGGAACACACAAGTACATGATTGATTAGCACACAGGTACTTGGTGAAGGAACACAATTCACAAAGGTACTTGTTTGATGAGCACACCGGTACGATCGAAAAATGTGCAGGCACAGAGTCATGAGCATCCAAGAGTGCACAGGATATTCGTGCTTCGCTACTGCAATACCTGTAGGCCTACGTTACAGAGATTACCTGTTGGTAAAGTTTTACACCGCTGAAGCCGCTTCCTGGACAAATTAAGCTGATGCTCGGTCGGTTGTTACTTGTACGTTGTACGAACAATTATCACACAAGTTGCATCGTTTATAATTCAAAGTGAAACATATTAATGAATCGTGGTACGGTAATCCCAATGACTGCACGCTTAGTTTAATTCGATGTCATCCTTTTGATGAAAACGTCTAAAGCACTTTTCGGCTGCCAGGGTGGCATGACCCATATAGCCAGAGATACCACACTTCCCGGTGAGCAGTCTATTTGAGGTTAGATTCCCAACCCGTCTTTTCAACTGTCGGGCTGGTGTTTCACAGGCAGGGCGTTGCGTCACAATGGGCGAATTAAGCCGGCTGTCCCGTCTGCTGACATAACCTGGCACGGAAGTTGACGACCCCCGACGATGTTCTCAATGAAGGGTAGGTGATCGATATGTGTTGCTCACACAAATGGCGACACGGCTGCCCTAACCTATAGAGGGCACTGCATCAGTGGCACAGCGGCGTCCTACATGATGGACACGCTTGGAGGGGGGGGAAGCCACAAATAATGAATGCAAAACAGTTTTCATACATTTGGTAGTTTATTTGTTCGATGAGCAATCACAGATTATGTCATGAGCATTACATGTGAAGTCGTACATTTTAAGGAAAATGGGGGTTGTTGGTTCGAGTTTTGACGTGAGAAGTTTATGAACAAGAGCAAAACTTCATCCAAAAGAAAACCAAAGTTTTTATCATCAATCACAACCAGCCCGAAGGAAACGTTTGTCAAATTCCCAAGAGTATGTGTCACCATCAAGTTTCACTCTTTTCTAGACAAATAGACAATTTTGCTTCCTCTTATTTTGTAGGCAAAATCTACAAACAACTTGTCGCTTGAAACTTTTCCCGAGTCGTCCAGCTCCAGGTCTTGTTGGGCTTGTTCAAAATGCACCGTCTGAGTTCATAAAGTCTGTCAATCACGTGTGTCGTGCCACGTGATTCGCCTACATGATAGAGTCTCTACACCTGGTTATTTTAATGTTCCCAATTATTGCCACATTCTTGTGCAATCGGCCGGGGAACCGTTTTTTATTCGAGTCTTTCACGAACCGGCTGGCAAGGCTTGCCGGTTCACTGAAAGTGGCAAGAATTTGGAATTTGTTCAAAGTGCCGGCGATACCTCAACTACCTCTTCGTGAAAACGCTGTGATCTGTGACGTCCACCAATGACCAGCACTGGCAGATTGTTCCTCCCGCTTAACATCCATGTGAGACACCAGGGTGGAAGTTTATGGCTGGGCTGACATTGGAACCCAGGCTGGACAGTTCAAACATTCATTCATGAGTAGGTTGTAAAAATGGCCGAGTTTACACATCGATGGGTTTGGATCATTATTAAGTTGCAATATACGGGCGGGTTCATTTTGGCGCGTTTCCACTGTGTATCCCCAGCAGAACAACTAGGACATTTAGAAACTAGAACAGCACTCAGTAGAGAGCGTACCTCCGCCTGTTTGGCCATATCACTCAATGGTGAAGAATCACTTAAAAATTATACTATCTGGATCTGGATCTTCAACAAAATTGAATCGATTCTTCCTTGTCACACACACAACCTGTCCAACAAGTTTCGTCCAAATCCGTCCATAACTTTTTGAGATATCCTGCTATGTATCGTTTTTGGCCCTATCTCCCATTGGTGAAGAATCACTTAAAAAGTTAAATAATTATTATATCCGAATCCATATGCAGATCTTCACCAAAATCTAATCTATTTGTCCTTGTCACACACCCAGCCGGTCCACCAAGTTTCGTCTAAATCCGTCCATAACTTTTTGAGATATCCTGCTACGTATCGTTTTTGACCCAATCGCCCAATGCAGAAGAATCACTGAAAAAAAAAAATAATTCTCATATCCGAATCCATATTCAGATCACCAAAATCGAATCTATTTGTCCTTGTCCCACACCCAGCCGGTCCACCAAGTTTCGTCTAAATCCGTCCATAACTTTTTGAGATATCCTGCTATGTATCGTTTTTGACCCAATCGCCCAATGCAGAAGAATCACTGAAAAAAAAAAATAATTCTCATATCCGAATCCATATTCAGATCACCAAAATCGAATCTATTTGTCCTTGTCCCACACCCAGCCGGTCCACCAAGTTTCGTCTAAATCCGTCCATAACCTTTTGAGATATCCCACTATGTATCGTTTTTGACCCGATCTCCCAATGGTGAAGAATCACATAAAAAAATTCTAGTAGCCGGATCCGAATCTTCACCAAAATCTAATAATTTCGTTGTTGTCACATACGCTACATCTCTGCCAAATTTCATCCCAATCCGTCCACAACTTTTTGAGATATCTTGTTCACAGACAAACGGAAAGACAAACACACAGGGGTGAAAACATAACCTCCATCCACCTTTGGTGGCGGAGGTAACAATCGGTAAATAAAAATCAACACCCAATAAAAGATTCGAATCTGCGTTGTCATCAGCTGCATGTTTGTATGGAAACTCCAAACAAGCTAAGATGACCTTTTTGAAATAGGAACGTCACGGAACACACAGCTCTTGTCCAGAATAAACCTCGCAGTTTGCCTCCCAGCATTTACAGGTGAAATCATCTCGCATTCTCACGGAATCTTCTTTCAACAAGCAACCGACCACCTTTGGTTTCTCTCCGACCACGTTGGAGGGTGTAACGGTAAAAGATTTCGGAAGGTGCAGGTAGGTACGTGAAGTATGGGCCTTGCGCACGCACCGCCCTTTCCCACCGCACAGAATCTTGCTGCACAGCAATGCAGAGGTCGTAAGATTGGCCAGGTACGGTTGCAGAACATTGTCCATGTAGTCCCTCATAGCAATACAAGAGCTCTGTGGAAGAATCAAGAACAATTATAAATTTACTTAGATATGGTGGAGTTACAAGTATAATCTCAATCGAAATTGCACAGTAAGGAGCGGTAATCGAAACTTTATAAACTTTCAAGGAAGAAAACGACATAACTTAGGTGAGGAACAAACGTGAAGCAAAGAAAAACAGAAAACATCATGAGATGAGACCGTGGAAGAAATCAAATACTGTATTTGTGTAATTTGTTTGTCATTTGAGAGCAGAAAAATGGGGTTTGTCAGTCCCTTGTTAGTCCGCTACTTGGAGGGGACTATAGGTTTGCTCCCCATCCGTCTGTTCCTCCCACCTGTGGTTGTCTGCACTTTCACCCCCATACCCTTTATCATATTCAACTGAAACTTGGTCCATGGCGTTATCATAAGTTGCAGAACAAGTTTGAATTTCGGGGCTTTTCAACAATTTTTCACAGAGTTGTGCCCTTTTTTAACTTAGAAAATATCTCATATTACACATGGTGTTTCCACACGACAGTACATATTATATATGTTACATATTACATATTATACAATGTTTTCCAGACTTTTTCCCTTACCCCTTAACATATTGAACTGAAACTTGATAGAACATGTATTGCAAAGCAATTTCCCCTCTTGTTTTCATATTACCCAATCTTACTTCGAAGAAAAAAAAATTCTTTCTCTTTTCTTGAAATTCAATGTATTTTTAATGTTTATATCCATAGGAATAGCAAGTGTGTGTCCATTCTCAGGAGAGCCAGAAAATAAAACCTGGCCAACCTCAAGGCTGAACTCTCAAACCTGGGTCCTTCCTGAAAGACCTGGTGGCACCTTGTTAAGTCTGTGTCTGGAGTATACTCCCCTCCATCCCTTCCCTCACTTCAAACGGCACCACAGCCAGTTCTGCCAATGAGAAGGCCGAATGCCTCGATTCTGTGTTTGCTTCCAAATATTGTGTCCCCAACGCCTCGCTCCTTGTATACCCAACTACCCAGTAGTACGCAACTGCTCCTGGATTCTGCGTCTTTTAAATTGGGAGTCCTGTCTAACGGCATTAGTTGGTGGACATAAAGGATCCCACGGTGTCCTTTGTGGAGAGTACGTGAGCTATCGCCGGCATCCTGAACAAATTACAAATTCCTGCGTGGCACAACCCGCTCCTGGCAGTGATGCATCCAGCAGCCACAGGCTGCATACAGAATGAATGAATGATCCCCCATCCATACCCATCACCTTTTTTACCCTCATTAACCCTCCCCAAATCCAAACGCACCTTTTCCTTGTTTTCAGGTTATCAGGTTCCCCCATCACCCACTTCCACACCCACCTCTTCAAAAAAATTGCTCCATTTCTGGTTCTTCCACAGTTTTCCCTTCCACTTCTGTAATTGAGAACTTGTGCCTATGTCCAGGCTATCCAGCTTGTTCACCCCGTGCCCTCTTCCCCACACCTTGCTCTTGTTTTTCAACTTTCTTCCTCAAGCCCTCATTCTATTTTGTCCCACTGCCCCACTGTCGGTGTGTGTTCCCCATCCTCTCCCCAAAAATAATTCCACTGTTCTTTGCATCCTGTTGTCCCGATATGTTCTGTGTTCTAGCTCATCCACAAGCCTCGAGTCTATATATAAAATTGAACGTTGCGACCGTTCACAAGTGACATGTGAACAACCTGGGAATGTGAATTTATAGTACTGGTGCTGCTGAACCAGACACCAACCACATACTGAAATAGCAAGACATGTAACCTCATGTCAAGGAGTGTCCAAGAGGATCAGAACACTCGCTACACGAAGCTTCGGAAGGTATTTGGGATTTAGCCAGGGTTCCGGTATAAACTCGCCTACATCTTCACAAAATACTTCATGGGACCTTTAACGTCCACCATCAACCAGTACTGGCTGATGGGTTCACCAGCTTGACATCATTCCGAATGCCAGAACATTGACACCTCGCCATGGATGCGGAACACCAGGATGACAGTTTATAGCTGGGCCGACATTCGAACCCAGGTTAGACAGCCCAGAAACAAGTACACATCTCTCTGGGGTCTAGCTTATCCTGCCAACCTGTGAATGACAAGACTATTCAATTAAATTACCTTTTTAACTGTTATGTCACTGCTGGTCCAGAAGATGCATCCATCTATTCCGAGAGCCACAGGTTCTCCCACCATCGCGATGAGGTCTGACTGCATGGAAAATGGGAGAAAGAAAGAGGAAATGATCCTGTTGTCAACATGAAATACCAAAAGTGGACACAAAAGTGTACCAAAACACCAAAAGTGGTGTTTAAATTTGCCAAATTCATGTTTGTAAAATATTAGATCTTACCTTATTCTAATGCCTTTCTTTAATAGAGTTTGAAGCTCACATAATAGCTGCATAAGGTGCTTGTATGACATCATAACAACATATCAGCAGGATTAGAAAACAGCAAAAGCTCATGCAGGCAAACAAGGTTAGCGATGTAATGGACAAATCTGCAGTTGGGGTGTTTAAGGTGAGCGAGAATAGTGAAGCTCTTAGATGGGTATGAAAGGGTTAATATTGAGCATGTGATCTCTGCAGCACCAAAATGGTGCGTTATAGACTGGGAGCAGGATGACTAAGATTATTCAAAGACATCTTGGACACCAGGTTGCAAGGAGCGCTTTGCTTTGGATGCATTCTCTGATAGGCTCAAAGGCCTGAATTGGCAACGGTTCTCATTAAACGTGATGCTAAGGGAGCTTTCAATACAAAAGAGAAACTGCTGCCTGCTCATAAAAAAAAAAAATAGAACAAACTCATCGGTGGCAACAACGCCACCACATTGCTTGGAATTTTATAACTGGCACCTAACCACCTCTCTGGGATTTTATCAAGGATATGTTGTTTTATCATCATTTCCCTCAAAAACATTGCATTTGATCGCTTTGGTCGCCTTCTTATTTGTTTCATTTTATTGCTTTTTTCACTGACAGTGCTATGCCCAAAAATCCGTCAACGGAATGCCATCAAATTGCATAGGCCTTACTGAGACTGTCTCAATCCTCACGTGACGCACAAATGCCAAAATTCCTGAACCCACTGAATGCCCATTCCAGCAATGTCTATCTAACCAGATCTGCCATTGTCGGAACAATATGGACTGACAGGATTCTCATTGGCTAAAAAAACCCCCAAAAACATGCAACTGTGTGTTCATCATCGTGTCATGTCAGGTCTACTGGAGCTGTCATTATCATGTCGAAAGACTTGTCGTAAGCATGCTTGAAAATGATGCAATAGCAAACTCAAGTCGGCCATCTTGTTCCCAGTCTACACTCAGGTTAAGACCATGGCAAGCAGCACCTGGAGTCAGAAAAATAAAGAAAAAGATCAAACACATTCCGTAAGAATCGTTAATCACTTAACATTGGACAGTTGGTTTGGACATTGGACATCACGTAACATTGAATAGATACATCAACAAATTGCTGAGGAGGTTTGTCCAGCCCAATCAAAATCGACTCGCATGAGATTGCTCAAGTTGAACCGAAACGTTTCTTATCATTACCATGCAAAAGAAACTTGGTTTTAAAAACATTTATCAGCAGAAATACTGTATCATACCAGTCAGAAATATTGGATTAAACATCTATGTCTTTTTTATGGAATTCTCATGACAATCATAACTCGAAAGCATCAACAAATGCAAAACCCGTCTACATCAGCTTTGTACCCAAATTAAACTTACCAAAGAAAAACAACTAAAAGAGGCAAAATGTATTAATTAGAATTCTTCATATTCTCATAATGAAGGTTTGTTGAAATCTTGATGACAAAAGCTCTATTTGTAGATCATCTCGTGCTGCGCGGCTGACGAGCTAATAAGGCCTACTATTTGTACTCACCTGACATGGCTTCTTGACATTTTGACCCAATTATTAATTAATCTTCTCAATATTCTCATGATAATGCTTTGTAGAAGATTTGATGATAAAAGCTCAAAAAAAAAAGTTATGGCCTGGACAGACACCGACACACACATGATTGCAAAATCCCGTCCACAGTGCAATAACGTACGAAATGAAACCAGTGATTTTTTCAGGTTCCACTGAACCTAAATTTTGACTGACATTCATCACTGCACATCACATGCATCTCACCTTTGTCAGAAACACATCAGTTGCGGTGTAGACTGGCATGACGTATGGGAATATGTACTTCATCTTATTGGTCAATGGTGGTGAGGCAACCCGTATGCTTTCGTCCAAGCGATAACGGACATAAGGAACGGTTTTGGGACTGTCTTTCAGCATTAACTCCACATAGATCGAGGGAAACAATGCATCGGATGCCTGCCACATCCAGCGGAGCATGTCGTTTCGTGAAGGCTCGATTTTTGGACAACGGCCTGTGTATGGGTAATCTTTCCTTTTGTACTCATAGTTGTAGCAATTGGGGAACAAGTAGAAACCCCAAAGGCATTTGGGTTTCAGTTTTTGCCCGAGCTTCAATGTCCGGAGCATAAAATTTTTCGCAGCATTCTCATATTGATTCTCAGCTGTCTTCCTGATTTTCCAGATGGGAAAAATATAAGTGAGGTTCTCCTGTACAAACTTCTCCGAAAATTGTTTGTAAACAGATAGTGAGCCCCAGTTACGTCGCCACAGCGGACGCCATGCTTCCCAGTCAATGATGCAGAGCCTTGAAGAATCTGAAGGAATGAGTTTCTGAATGTCTTTTTCAGCTTTCTTCAAGTGAGTCCGCAGGTCACCGAGCTGTGGAACACCCCCATGATGGGTCTTCCCGTTGGCATCAATGTGTGGATAGGTACCCAGTTGACTTTCGTAGAAGAGCATAATATCTTGATTTTTCAGATGTCCAGATGGAAAGCCCACATAATCGAAGATGCTCACATCCACTTTGATGTTAAAAGAAATGTCGCAGAGGTGAGACGGTGCATTCCAGGCAGTGATCAGTAGTTTGCCAGGGATAAATGGTGGTTCGATGGTCTGTGTTGAGGTCAAAGAAAGGGATGAAATGAAGGCTGTGACCAACAGCAAGAGTTCCATCATCAATGAAAGACCCAAGTCGAGATTAACAAACAAAAATATTCTTCTGAGAAAAGAATTGTCTTCGGCTGAGCAACAGTGAACCTTTTATATAAAGCTTGTCTTTTTTGAGGTTACAATGTAACTCAAATATTGCAGCTACCCGCAACTCGGTCAATGCCGATTAGACTGAAATGCGATTATTCATCCACATTCTCAGGTGATAAAGTACATTGTTTAAAATATCCAGATTGAGGCTTTTTTCCTAACTCTTCAAACATACTTTTGATATTTGTATCGATTTGTGATTTTTTATTTATTTTTTAATACATGGTCTAGGCTCGTGGAAGAGCTAGGACAGAACAGATCAGGAGACAACATAACAAAGGGAATAGCAGGAAAAATAGGGAACACATAACGCAGGGCAGAGGGAGAAGGTAGATGGAGATGGACAAACAAGGGATGCAGGTAAAGATGAGGGTTAGGGGAGAACACAAGAGGCGGACAAGATGGATACGTAAGCAAAGTTTTTCGGAGTTGGGGTGGTTTAATGGGTGGAGAAAAAATCATGGCTTTCAATGGGGGATGACTTGAGATGCTGGTAAACAGCTGTGTTGAAAACCGGGAGGGATTAAGAAGATTGAAGAGAGAGAGGGAAAGGTGGTTCCACAAGTGGTTAAAAAAAGAGGAATAAATGAGTGGAGGTGAGCAGTGGTTCTAGGTTTAGGAATTGAGCTGCCTATTACAGCAATATTATAGGAAAACTTTTGAAATAGGATGGGAAGATTATAAAAAGCAAAGATTTCTTCCCAATACATTCTTCCTTTATTCACAACAATCAGGATATATTATCGTGAGACTACCACTCACTTTGAACTCATTCAAACTGTGGTCTCCTTGTGTCCCACTGTGGTCCCATTGCCCCCCCTTTGTCTCCTTTATCTCCCACGGCCTACGATCTTGTATACAAAATCCTACCCCACCAGCAGAAACTCCACTAGTCTATTTTACATCATCTGTTGCTAATGGCAATTGATAATTTTCTCAATCACTTGAACACATTTCTTGAAACTAGTACAGCACTTGGTAGAGAGCATACCTCTACCAGGCTGAACAGTTTATGTTTTGTATTCCACTTATAGGCCGGATCTGGATTCGGACCTGAACCAAAATCAAACCAGCTTGTTCTTGTCGCCGATCCCAACTCATCCACCAAGTTTATTCATAAATCATCCATAACTTTTTAAAGTATCATGATATATATCACTTTTGGCCCGATCTTTCAATGGTGAAGAATCAATTAAAATTAAATAATTATCGTATCCGAATTCATATTCAGATCTTCACCAAAATCGAATCAATTCATCCCTGTCACACACCCTCATACAACCCTCATACATGAGAACACCTCCATCAAGTTTTGTCCAAATCCGTCCACAACCTTTTGAGATATTCTGCTATATATAGTTTTTGGCCTTATCCCCAATGGTGAAGAATCACTTAAAAAATTCAACTAGCCGGATCCGAATCCGGATCTTCACCAAAATCGAATCATTTAGTCCTTGTCATATACGCTATATCTTTGCCAAATTTAGTCTGAAATCATCCACAACTTTTTGAGATATCTTGTTCACAGACAGACAAAAAAGACAGGGGTGAAAACATAACCTCCACCCACCTTTGGTGGAGATAATAATATCCTACATTACCAAAACAGTTAACACACTAATCAAAATGGGCTTGTGAATTGCAAAACTTAAAAAATACTTTTCAAAATGCAATAATGCTATCAAATGTCATAATACACATGTCAAAATCAAATATTCGCATCAAAATACAACTTTTTTTTCCAGTAGACTTAGCCACAGATGACCCGGACTTGTACAGTCACTGAAAACTTGTACATGAAATCATAGTTTGCTATAATTACAACGCAAACAAACGTTTTGAACAAAAAAGGGGTTGTACAGATATTCAACATCCAGCCTCTGATTTCTGTTGGGCCACGTGTTCTCATCAACATCACAAGGAGAATGGTTTCTCTGACCACACATGTCGAAAAAAAGCACCTTGCATGGTGGAGTGACCTTGGACATGCATCTCCAGTGATATATTGACATGCCTCCTCAATGGCCTGCAGAAGTGTTCCCTGCTCATGGGGATTATGATCATTCACTTTCCAGCAACAAGTGGGAAAAAACTCCTCCGTGGGGTTCAGTAAGGGAGAGTAGGAAGGGAGGAACACCATTGGGAAGCATGCATGAGCTTCAAACCATCCTAGGATACGCGCAGAGTGGTGGAAGCTGACATTCTCCCATACAATGACAACGTTTGTCAACTCTGGCTTGGGGGAATGTGATTTTCATATATTGAATCGAGGAACACTACCAGCCGTGCTGTGTTATATGGGCCGATGGTGGCATTACGGGAGATTACACCATTTCTAGGCATGGCAGCACACACATGGTTATAATTCCTCAATGCTGACCTGGGACATCAACTGTGAAATGATGACCAATGAGATTTTGGCCACGTCTCCTTTTTTTGCTCAAATTGAAACCAGCCTCATCCACAAATGCAGCCTTCTGTCGTTCTGTGAAGAGTCGTCCTCTGCCACCAGAAGGAGGTTTTCTTGCAATTCTAAATATGGATGGAATGTTGACAGATGGGAATACAATATGCAATTGAATGAATGGCAAAACTACACCTACAAATATAGCTTACAGTACAACACATTACAGAGTACAGACAGTTACAGAGGTGTACACTTTGCAAAGGTTACTTACCTATTCTCATTCCTGAAGATATGAATGACTGAAGCAACTGTACATCTGGTGAGATTGCATGGGTTGCACCCACTGATCAGCTTCTCTCATGGTCAGCCCATGTTTGATTACATGATCAACGATGGTTGCTCATATTTTATTTGATTGATTGTGTTCGTCTTCTTCCCCCTTTCCTTTCCTCTTCGAGCTCCAGCTTGCCTTTCCTCTCTTACCTGCTCCATTTCTCTCCCACAACTCAGAGCTCACCTGTGGCTGTGGCCCCTTTTATTCATTCATTCATTCAAAGTCTGATAGATGATTGAAAAATTAAGCAATTTCCATTTGCACATGTGAAGTATCAATGAAAGCAATATTGGAATGTATTGCTTTCAGTTGCAAACATGTGAATGCAATGTGAAAACCAGGAAACTCTCACATGAATGTTGTGTAGAGGTTTGTAACCTCCACCTAAACGTAGAGGTTTGTGTTCAGTGTTTTTAGTTTTGCAATCTTTGTGAAACCAAGTATAACTAGAACGGCACTCTTCGACCTCACAACGTCGACTGATATGCCCCCGCCCACATTATTACATCATTATAATACTTGTACCAAGTTTGATTTAAATCCATTCAGCTGTTCCCAAGTTATCACATTTTACCTGACATGACCTCTGACCTTTGACCTATTGACCCCAAAAATTTATCAGTTCATGTTTGCATCATTCTACATACCGGTGCGAAGTTTTAATTTAAATCCCTTCAGATGTTCACAAGTTAGCACATTTTTTCCTGACATGACCTCTGACCTCTGACCTCTTGACCCCAAAATTTAAACAGTTAATCTTTACATCATTATACACATGTGTACCAAGTTTGAATTAGATCACTTCAGCCATTCTCAAGTTAAACACCTATTACAAACTTTAACCTTTGACCTTTGAACTTTGCCCACAAATTCTAATCAGTTCATCTTTACATCACTATACATACCTGTACCAAGTTTGAATTAGATCACTTCAGCCATTCTCAAGTTATAGACCTATTACAGACTTTGACCTTTCACCTTTGACCTATTGACCCCAAAATCTAATCAGTTCATCTTTACATCATTCCACATAAGTGTACCAAATTTGGTCAGAATCCCATCACTGGTTCGCAAGTTATCGCGGTAACAGGATTTTTACCTAACATGACTTCTGACCTTTGGCCTTTGACCCCGTGACCCCAAAATCGAATCAATTAATCTTTACCTCATTATACATATCTGTACCAAGTTTGACCAACGTGTTTTTGATCCCTTCAGCCGTTCTCAAGTTATCGCGGTAACGAAAACCTATCACGGACGGACGGACAGATGGACGGACAACCTGAAAACATAATACCTCCAGCGACTTCGTCGACAGAGGCATAAAAACACTAATGGTGTGAAATTACTGGTTTAGTGTCTTTGATCACAATTTCATTCACATTGATTTAGCAATCTAGAAAAACTGTAATATGTGCATTAAAATTGAAAACAAAGAAATTCAAATTGTCAAATAATTGGAAAGCGTAGAATTCATTATGAAAATGGCAAATTTAATGAAAATAAGCCGTATTGTTTGGCAAGAGACTTATCCTATGAAGATGTGGATTTGGAGATCTCACCTGTTAGGGTTACCATGACAACCACCATCATCATGACACCACCAACATCATGCCAACCTGTGGGCAAAGTGAGAGTTGTCATCATCTGCATTAAGTTGAACTATGGTCAACAACCCAGAACCAGACATTTCAGGAAGTGGGCACACCACTAACAGAGATATATTTCTGACAAATGCCCAAATATCAAAGATTCCCTTCCTGGCAATCACTCAAGATGTTTCCCTCCAGAGATATCCCATTATCATCTCGAGTCAGAGTAAGTCGTGACAAAGCTGGCAGTATGCCCGCACAAGGTATTCATCGGTCTCGTATCGTTAAAAGTCTACTCAAAGACAAACTACTACTTCCTGTTCCATAAAACTATACTTGCTCCCTGCCCAATGCAGACGTCTTGCAAAACACAAGGAATGTATCTCACGTAACATTCCTTGCGCTGAGTAAGCAAGTCGTTATACAGAAACAACCTCGCATTCTGTTCCTCGTTGTATCGAAAATGTACTCGCCATGTCGACCAAGGTAAAAAAATAAAATAAAATAAAAGAGACAAAAATGGTGAGATATTTAACATTGTAGACGTCAGCAACCTGAAACTTTGTAGATCGTTCTGTTCTGCGTTAGCATTGAACATTCTGTTTATGAAATCTCAATTTACTGTTGTCGCTTACAGGAACAAAATTGTTCATTTTGGAGCAGCAATATGATCAAATGTGGTATGTATGATGGACTGACTATTAATTAGACTTTTCCATCACTTTTCATTTGTATTCAGGTAGTTTAAAATGGTCTTACACATTTGTTGGATCTCTGCAAATGACAGTTAATATTTGACATTTCGTAATGAATAATCGTTCATTATTTGACACATCTACAGACTTGGCATTTAATATGGAATATTTTTTTGTGGGGGTGAACTTACTTTTCAAGATGTCGTAGAACCAAAAGTTCATTGGAATTGTGTTGAAATTATTCTAGATTTTGTTAATGTGACCTTAAAAAGAAACAAAAACCACATTTGACATTTCGAAACAAATAAATTGATGCTTGAAAGTGATGTAAACTGATATCGAACTCAATTCATGGACAGTACTGTGTTAAACTTCTGTACGTTTTCCAGAAGTATCTCTTTATTTTGCACATTAGCCAAAAATTTTCATTTAACAAAAACAAAAGTTAAATTACGACTGGGATTACGGACAGTAAAATTACAGTTCAGTACTTCGTGTAACCCCCACGAGCATTCAGGAGAGCACGTACACGTTGAGGTATGCTGTTCACGAGATTTGCCAAGGTTTGGACAGGAATCGCTTGCCATGCAGTGACAATAGCCTGCTGCAATTCACGCACAGAGGTCGGCTGCTGGTCCAAGTGGTCGATTTGACGCGTTAATTCTGCCCACAAGTTCTCTATCGGATTCATATCTGGGGACATGGCAGGCCACTTCATATGCTCTACACCACGGTCAGCAAGAAAGTGTTGGATCATGCGAGCACGATGAGGCCGTGCATTGTCATCTTGGAAGAAAAGTTTCCTCGAAAGGCTGCACGAGCAAATGGAAGCAATGTTTCTTCCAGAATGGCCCTGTACTTGAACTGGTTCAGGTTTCCATTCAGAACAACCAGGTCAGTTTTGCCCCCTGCATGAAAAGCAGCCCAAACGGTCACCCCACCACCTCCAGCATGGACTCTTGGCACTATACAATCTTTGTTGTAGGCTTCATGCACTTGTCTGCGCACTCGGACGCGGCCATCTTGACGATAGACCAGAAATCTAGACTCGTCACTGAAGATCACGTGATTCCAGTGTCCTGGCTGCCATTGACGGTGCTCTCTGGCCCACTGCAATCGGCGCTGGTGGTGTTGTCTGGTCAGGCGTGGCTTTCTCAGGGGACGCCTGGCACGATAGCCTGCTTGAACCAGTCATTGGTTGACTAGCCTTCTGGATACAGGCACATTTGTCAGTTGCTGCCACTCAGCCCTAAGCCGATTAGCTGACTTGGTACGGCCATTGCGGACTAACCGGTGCAGCTGGCGATCATCCCTCCTTGTGGTTCTGCGGGGACGTCCTGGCCTCGGTATTGGAGTAGGGACACCCCTCTGAGCATTTCGTTTCAGGATCTTTGACACCTGACCTTGAGTGATGCCATACTGCCGAGCAATAGCACGCTGTTTCATGCCGTAATTTCGTAAAGCCACCACTCCATGACAAACAGTATTGTCGAGTTGACGGACCATCTCCAGAGGAAGCGGCAATAACTTTTGGAGACGTGCAGCAGTTGTTTTCCACTAATACAGAACGCAACAACCCTTGTATACCCGACTGTGAAGCCAATCATCAAATGCACCTGTCCGTACATTTTGCCACGCCACCTGTGATATAATCCTGTTGTTGACTTCTTGCTGCGACAGACAATCAGTGACATGGTTCTTTTAACAAATAAATCACCAAAGTGTAAAAGAAACTCACCAGATTGATATACTGAGTTAAGAAAGTAAACCCAAGTCAAGAAAAAAAAAAAATTCCATATTAAATGCCAAGTCTGTATATATAAGATTTACGGAACCGTCACCAAACATGCACTTTGTGACGTTTCATCCTTATACTTTCAACAAGTGAATCCTCTTGGATTGCGCTGAGGTTCGGGCATGGAATTTCTAGGAGGAAGTATAATTTGTATGCAATGAAAGTACATGTAATATGGGATCGAGTAAGATTTGACATATCCACTTTTGTTATTCCCGATTCCTCATTATTTCAGAGTACATAGGCATAATGAAGAATATGACAATAAAAATCAGTATACAGAATTATTTTATTTAATTAATGCATTTAAATGTGAACCACATTTTATCCATAGCAAGTCATATGAGATCAATCTCAGGCCTGTCCCCATGTAATGGGTGAGTTTTCATATACACATGTAGGTGAAAACATTTTCCAAAATTATTCAAATACATATGTGATACCCAGTCCCGGATTAAGAAATTAAGCATGCCACTCAACCACATAACAGAGCATTAAGCCTTCAAGTGAAAAACCTACCGGCGAATAAAATGCGACAGTGATATGACTAAAAATGTAGGAAAAAACCTCAAAGGGACCCCTTGCGCCTCCCAAGCGAGCCAGAGCTTTTAACAAAAAGCTCTCTTAATGCAATGAGTGGTTGAACACCAATATTCATGTACAAGTTTTGTGGTTGGATCACTGTAGATATTGAGACATTCATGAAGGTAATCAATAGGATACAGCAATGTCAAGGTCAAGTGCTTTAATTTGACATTTGCCTCTCTGTCTTTTGTATCCAGAGTCCAACTACTTCATTTGCACTGTCCAGCAGGAGCACTAGATTAATAACTAGACAGATGGACACATCGGTTTCTCTGAAGGCAGGCAGGCTGTGTACAATGTGTCCGGGATGGCGATCTCCTGTGTGTTTGGCATTCCAGCGGTTGCCGTTGAGGGCAGGCAGGCTGTGTAGGGGCGGTACGACTGGATCAAATTGTTCAATCCACAGAAAGGCCATCTTATTCAGCCTATGGACAACATAATGAACAGATTTAACACAAAAGAAAATAAAATAATCCTGCATATTAACTGCTGTTCCAGTGTGGACAAATGTGACAACTCATTAGGAATATCAATGAGATTCACCTGATTCATACAGCACTGTGATGGCATACGTTTGCGTTTCAGTGCTCTGTTACAGGTAACACACATCCATTGATTTTCATTCAAGCCATTGTCTGCAGACTTAATATGAGAAAAGAAGGTATCTAACATGCCTCTCATGTTTGTAGTCAAACTGAATTCACCAGACACGGAATCCAGCCTAACAGGCTCTTTTTCCTGTGAGGCGAGTTTCTGTCGCTTATTCTGGATATAGTCTTTATCCTTTTGTTGTCTCTGTTTCTCTCTATATTTTGCAACTCTTTGCCTACCTAATTGTCTGACTCTCTCTTGTTTCTGTTCTTGACGTTCCCATTCTCTGTTCTCTTCCTCTGTTGTTTTCTGCCCCTGTTTTGCAGCGCATTCTCTGTCCTGTTCCTGTCTCTGTTTATGTCTATGTTCCGCACGTCGTTGCCTATTGTATTCTCTGAGTTTCTCTTTTTTCTCATCTGGAGTTTTGCAACCTTTGGCATGTTCCTGAACTTCCTCTCTCTTTTGCTGCCTATATCGCGCATTGCTTTGCCTCTTTGATTCCCTGCGTTTATCTTTTTGTGAATTCTGGTCTGGGACCAAAATAGTTGTATTGTTACAACTGACACTAGAAGGAAGTGCATTGCATGGTATGACAAGCGTCGGAACCAATTCAAACATTGCATCTTGCCTACCCAATCCTAATGAAATGGCCAAATTTTGAATGTTGTGTACCAATTCTCCAACAGTGTGACAGGATAACATAAATGATGTCCCATGAGCACCGCTCAAACCCACACTGGTGCGACTGTGTGAATCAAAGAAATGGAACGCGTTATTTTGGCTGGAAATAGCCATGGTGTATCCACAATCATGTTTCCCAATACTGGCTACAGTGAACAGAGCATTAGGTGACTGTTGCATTGCAGAAATAATAGCATCTGTCAATGCATAGATACTGTTGTCATGACTAGTAGCTTGAGAAAACACTTGGCCAAAAAATGGTTCCATGAAAACTGTTTGATACACAACACCTGAGAATGTTACCATACTTGGCAACTCTTTGATCAGCAAATAGATTTTCTGCTTTTCTGCAGATCTCCACTGATACATGTCATCACCAGCCATCAAGATTTGATCCAGATCGTCACTGGACCAAGTACTGTATGGCTTACATGTCGACCATATGATAGACATGAGCGCATTGCAAGTACACTGTCTACCAGCAGTAGTAGGAAATAAGTCAGTGTTTCCCTGACAAAAAGAACCTCGCAGAATCCTAGACACATTTCTTATTAAATACGCCATCTCTAATTGACATAAACCATAAATGGGAAAAACTTTCTACCAATATTGCATAAAATACTTATCCGGTCTGATTTCATCAGCAAGCCGCCATGTTGTTTTCATCAGCAAGCCGCCATGTTGTTGGTTGAACACCACTAAAAGAATATACCATACATTTCAATAATATAACAAAATATTTTTTTGGCAGTTACTTAAAACATTAAACCCCAACAATCCACACCACCAGGTGTGTGCTAACAGTCATGTTTCAGGAAATTGTATATCCACAGCTCCACATGCATTGCAAACAAACAGTCAGATATGTTAAGCAAGGCAGGGGGAAAGGTGTTGAGTACATTAATTGGAAGCCACTCCAGGCAGGTGGTGTTAAGCCTGCCCAGCTGTTAATTCTGCCCAGGTTGTGCAATGGGTGTGAGAAGTGATGAGCACATATTGAATACATTGTGGCCCACAATGTGAAGGCAAATTGTGCATTTAAATGAAAGTTTAGTACCATCAAAATGTTGAAAAACAGCCAAAATTGCAATCTTTTAGCCCATATATCTATAGGTCAAAGTGACCTAAAGTGACCTAGTTTTCTGCATGCAATTTGAGGCATCCCATACCAATAACCAGCAACCGGCTGCGGGACACAGCACTGGACAGACCGCAATCAAGCGCCATTACCAGCACCAAGCGCAAATCAAACTTCTTCTTCCTCTTCACGCAATTACAGTTCCACGTTTTTCAACACGTTTCTGTTTCGTTACTCCTAAAATCAACTTTTAAAAAAGCGTTACCGGATTAACACCTTAATGTTTGTTTATAATTGCAGATCGTTCAAAGGGAGATGACTGGGACTTGGAGAGCATCAGCCGAGCTAACTTTCATTGTGATACACCATAAACTTCGCTCTACTTTCATAGACGACCTGGACTTTTCTTTTTTGTTTTATATACATATATATATGGGTATACAAAGTCGAGGCTCGTGTAAGAGCTAACACATAAAACGCAAAAGCATAAACAGAAACACACATGAAACATAATAATAACGTCACGTCGTGCGACCTCCCTAAAACAAAGTAATTCTTACCTGATTGTCTGACTCTATCTTGTCCCCGAACGTCCCTGGCTTAATACTCGGCAGGCCGGCAGAAGCACTTGTGGACCAACAACTCTCTCCCTGCACGTCCGGCAGAACTGCACGTTCTCGGCAGGCTAGTATAGCTCACGTAGTTAGCGCAGGCCGGCAGAAGCACATGTTGACCAACTTCATGGCGAGCAGGAACAGAACCTTGGGCCGAATCTCGCGCTTCACCAGTGCGCGTGCGCGAATTTACGTCACGTCGGCAGCGAGAAGGGGTTCCCCAACACGAACCAATCAGGAACTGCCACGTCACACTTATATGATCTCAGAATTCCTGTGACAGGAATTCGCGTTACACTGGCTGGAAGTCATTCGCTAGAGGCGCTTCCTCAGCGCTAAAAAGTTTCAAATGAAATTGAAGGGTAAATTGAGCTGATGGCTCATCAGATGATTTGATTACATCAGATCTCATCTTATAAATATTTTTGTGCATTTGTATGTTATTCTTTCATGGCCGAACTGTAAAACCAAATTTCACGTTATTTCACAGCCGAATTAATATTAGAGACCCCAAAGTTTGGGTGTAGTTACTTCAGAATCTGGGCATGGTTTAAGTGACCACATGTTGGCCTTGATGTCCCCTTTGAGGCCACCAAAAGCCGCTATAAAGTGTATATTGGAATGTGGGCCAGGTAGAGCTGCCGTCGACGCGCAGGCAAAAGGTAACCATCATGAGCCCAATAATTCCATTTAATAGATTTTCAATGTCCAACACGTCCCGAAACCACCGCCGGGGAGTGGGAGTGCCTATCCTCCTACAAACTCCAGCCCTCCTCCCACTCTCTTCCCTCACGGGCAGCACCAGGTAGCCTCTGCTAGTAAGCTAGAAAACGAAGTTGATAATATCACTTACCAGTGATGTAGAACTCGAGTCCACTTTTTGGAGGACTCAGAATCTTCAGGACTTGGACTCTGAATGTCAACAACTCGGACTCGGCTTGAGTCTGGCAAAATTTAGTGTACCGTAAAACTTTAATGGTACAGTAGGAAAAAAAAGTGTACAGTAAAACTTTTATGGTACAGTAGAAATAAAAAGTGTACAGTAAAACTTTTATGGTACAGTAGAAATAAAAAGTGTACCGTAAAACTTTTATGGTACAGTAGAAATAAAAAGCGCACAGTAAAACTTTTATTGTACAGTAGAAATAAAAAGTGTACAGTAATACTTTTATGGTACAGTAGAAATAAAAAGTGTACAGTAAAACTTTTATGGTGCAGTAGAAATAAAAAGTGCACAGTAAAACTTTTATTATACAGTAGAAAAAAAAAGTGTAGGCAGACCGTAAAACTTTTATGGTACAGTAGAAATAAAAAGTGTACCTACAGTAAAACTTTTATTGTATTGCAGCAAGAACCCGCAAATACACTAACCGGGTCTAATTTGTTTCCACCAAAACGCTCGTGCTGTGCAACCGTGAAGCAGGTGATTATATTGAAGGAGCAGGGGCTCCCACGTCGATCGGAAGAATGGACGCGACAAAAAGCTAGAATTCATCCGAGTTGCTTTAATGAAATCAAACACTCAGGCACTCTGAAAACCCGTTTATCGGTCAGCAATATATATCTATTCTCCCAGGGGGTTTGCCCAGGCCCGGCGCCAGGGGGCGTGGCCCAGCGTCCTGGCTGCGGCCTGGCAAGTTGAGGGCGAGCCTGCCCGGGCATGCCCGGGCATGCCCGGGCGTCCCGACCGAGGCCTGGCAAGTTGAGCGCGGGCCTGCCCGGGCGTCCTGGACGAGCCCGGCATGGTGATCGCTCCGCGTCCTTGATAGGTGCAAGGCGATTGTGAAAACCCAGCGGCAGCCGCTACACACGTCCCCCCAGAATCGACTTGCACCGGCAGGGTCAATTTGAGGGGGGTCCTGATGACCCGGCCGAAGCGACCCCTGGCGGGTCGTGGGAGGGGGTCCGGTGAGGTGGTGGGCGGTCGAGTGGGGGGCACCGTGGACGGGGGGCGGCCTCGCCGCGGCGGAAGGGCCACCCGTGGTGGGTGGTCGACGTCCACGTGCGCCGGCTTGAGGCGGTCCACTGCAATCCGGTCCGACCTGCCGCCGATGTCGATGACGAACGACTTGTCGTCCCGTCGCAGCACCCGGAAGGGCCCGTCGTACGGCGGCTGGAGTGGCCACCGATGTGCGTCGTGACGCACAAAAACATACTCCGCTGTGCGGAGTGCTGGGGGGACGTAGGACTGGGGGTCACCGTGGTGGGATGTTGGCACGGGGGCAAACCGTCGGGCGGCCTCCTGGAGGTCCGAGCGCTGGTGAGCTGCGGGCCAGGGACTGGTAGCGTCGGGCACGAATTCGCCCGGGACGCGTAGCACCTGGCCATAGACAAGCTCGGCGGTGGATGCCTGGAGGTCCTCCTTTGGGGCCGTGCGAAGGCCCAAAAGGACCCACGGCAGCCGGTCGGCCCAACCGCCGTCTTGAAGGCCGGCCATGAGCGCGGCCTTCATGGAGCGGTGGAATCGCTCGCACAACCCGTTTGCTTGGGGGTGGTAGGCCGTAGTACGGTGGAGCTTGACCCCCAGGTTGCGGGCGACCGCGCCCCACAGCTCGGAGGTGAACTGTGGTCCGCGGTCTGACGAGATGTCCGCCGGTGCGCCGAAGCGGGCGACCCAGGTGGCGATGAAAGCCTGCGCCACGTCGGCGGTGGTGGTGGAGACGAGGGGAACGGCCTCCGGCCACCTGGTGGTCCTGTCCACCATGGTGAGCAGGTGTGTGAACCCCCGTGACGGGGGGAGGGGGCCCACCAGATCCACGTTGACGTGGTCGAAACGTCGTTCGGGCACGGTGAAAGGTGCCAGCGGGGCCTGGGTGTGTCGGTGGACCTTGGCCCGTTGGCAGGCCGTGCAGGTGCTGGTCCAATCGCGGACGTCCCGACGAAGGCCGTGCCAGACGAAACGCGCCGACACCAGCTTCTGGGAAGCTTTCCGGCCCGGGTGGGAAAGGCCGTGGAGGGAGGCGAAGATGCGGCGTTGCCAGGTGACGGGCACGATGGGGCGAGGCTGGCCTTGGGAGACGTCGCAGAGCAGGACAGTGTCCGCGCAGGGGATGTCGGCCAGGCGGAGGCCCGTGTCCACCGCCCGGAGGGCTTGCACCGTGGTGTCGGTGGTTTGGTCCGCCGCCATAAGCGCAAAATCCACGCCCAGGTGGACCGCGTTCGCGCTGGCCCGGGAAAGACAGTCGGCCACGGCGTTGTTTTTGCCGGCGACGTGCCGGATGTCCGTGGTAAACTCCGACACGGCGGAGAGGTGGCGCTGTTGGCGGGCCGACCATGGCTCCGTGACCTTGGCCATGGCGTAAACCAACGGCTTGTGGTCGACGAACGCCGTGAAAGGTCGGCCCTCCAGGAGGTGGCGGAAATGGCGGACGGCCAGGTGTAGACCGAGGAGTTCCCGGTCAAACGTGCTGTATTTGAGCTCGTTCGGCCGGAGCTGCCGGCTGAAAAAAGCGAGTGGCTGCCAAACCCCGTTCACCCATTGCTCATGTACGGCGCCCACCGCGTAGTCGGAGGCATCCGTGGTGAGGGCGATGGGAGCGTTGAGCACCGGGTGAGCGAGCAGTGTTGCGTCGGCGAGGGCCCGCTTTGAGCGTTGGAAGGCCGCATCCATTGCTGCGGACCAGGCGATGTCGTGCTTGGCCGGCTTGCCCCGGAGGGCTTCGTAGAGGGGCCGCATGAGTTGAGCAGCGCGGGGCACGAAGCGGTGATAAAAATTCACCATTCCCAGGAATTCCTGCAGGGCCTTTATGGTGCGGGGACGCGGGAACGTGGTGATGGCCTCGACCTTGGTTGGCAGCGGCACGGCCCCGTTCTTGGTGATGTGGTGGCCCAAAAAATCAATGGCCGTCGTGCCGAAGTGGCATTTGGCCGGGTTGACGATGAGGCCGTGCTCGCTGAGGCGCCCGAACAGTGTTCGGAGGTGGAGGAGGTGCTCGGCCCGGGACGTGCTGGCGACGAGGATGTCGTCCAGGTAAACGAAAAGGAACGGCAGGTCACGCAGCACGCCGTCCATCAAGCGCTGGAACGCCTGAGCCGCGTTCTTGAGACCAAACGGCATCCGCAAGAATTCGAATAAGCCGAACGGCGTGATGACTGCCGTTTTAGGGACGTCGGCCGCCCTGACAGGTACCTGGTGATATCCCCGTATGAGATCAATTTTCGAAAAAATGACCCGTCCCGCCAGACGGGCGGAAAAGTCTTGGATATGCGGGATCGGGTACCTGTCGGGGGTGGTAGCGTCATTGAGACGGCGGTAGTCGCCACACGGGCGCCATCCACCCCCCGGCTTTGGCACGATGTGCAGTGGCGAGGCCCACGCGCTATCGGAGCGCCGCACGATGCCGAGGTGCTCCAACGCGTCAAATTCGGCCTTCGCTACGGCGAGCTTGGCTGGGTCGAGGTGGCGGGCCCTGGCGTAGACCGGCGGGCCCGTGGTTGGTATGTGGTGCTCGATCCCATGCCGTACTGCGACGGCCGAAAACGTCGGCCGCGTGAGGGCCGGGAACTCCGTGAGCAGGCGAGCAAACTCGTTCGCCGCCGGGACGGTGCATGCCAGCTCGGTCGGCGCGGAGCTGCTCAATGTGCATACCAGGGAGCTGAAGGTTTCAGCGTTGATTAAACGACGCCGTTGGACGTCCACCAGCAGTCCGTGTGCGCAGAGGAAGTCGGCGCCTAGCAGAGCCATGGGCACGTTGGCGGTTACAAACGTCCAAGCAAAGCGTTGGCCGCCGAAGCAGAGGGTGACGTTGCGCGGGCCGAAGGTGCGGATAGTCGATCCGTTGGCCGCAACCAAGGAGGGGCCGCAAACCGCGGATTGCCTGTCCTGGTCAGAGGCGGGTATGACGCTCAGTTGGGTGCCGGTGTCGCACAGGAAGCGCCGTCCGGACGCTTTATCCGTGATGAACAGTAAGTTGCCCGTGTGGCCGGCGCTCATGGCTGGTAATGAACGCCGGCCCGGCCGTTTCCCGGCCTGCCGAAGGTGCACGGGGGTCGGCATGTCCGGGCCTTCTGTCCGAACCTGGCATGATAGTAACACCACGCTTGGTCAGGTGTAGGCCTCGGTCGTCGTGCTGGAGGTGGTCGGCTCGGTAGAGCGGCCGCCAATTGCGTCGGCAGTTCGGCCGTCGACCGTGCCGGGTGCTCGGGCGCCATGGGTGTTGCGTCGGACGGCGGTGGGTCCCATGTCGCCGCTGCGATGCGCTGTCCTGCGGCGGAGATCTTGTCGGCTTCTCTGGCAAGGGCCCGGGGATCTGTGATCGTCGTGCTTGCCAGGGCGAGGCGTACCGGGTTAGGCAGCTGACGGAGGAACAGCTCCCGGAACAGGAATGCCGGAGAGTGCTCGCCGAGCAGTGAAAGCATGTAGTCCATTCGCTCGGAAGGGCGCGTGTCGCCGAGCTCAGGCAGTTCGAGCAGGCGCCGTGCGCGTTCCGCCGATGGGAGGGCGAAAGCATCGAGGAGCAGCTTCTTAATCGCGCCGTATTTGTCAGCGGCTGGCGGGCTTTCGAGGAGGCTCAGGGCGCGGGCCGCGGTAGCCGACCCGAGCGCAGCTACCACATGGTGGAAGCGGGTGTCGTCGGCCGTGACGCCTCGCAGGGCGAACAGGGACTCCGCCTGCGCGAACCAAACCGCCGCGTGAGCCTCCCAGAAGGTAGGCAGTTTAAGGGCGACTGCCGTGTCCATGTCGATAGGTCACCAATGAAGGAGCAGGGGCTCCCACGTCGATCGGAAGAATGGACGCGACAAAAAGCTAGAATTCATCCGAGTTGCTTTAATGAAATCAAACACTCAGGCACTCTGAAAACCCGTTTATCGGTCAGCAATATATATCTATTCTCCCAGGGGGTTTGCCCAGGCCCGGCGCCAGGGGGCGTGGCCCAGCGTCCTGGCTGCGGCCTGGCAAGTTGAGGGCGAGCCTGCCCGGGCGTCCTGGACGAGCCCGGCATGGTGATCGCTCCGCGTCCTTGATAGGTGCAAGGCGATTGTGAAAACCCAGCGGCAGCCGCTACAATATGAGATTAAACAGACAGGATTAAACAATCCTGCAAGGGAAAATGAAAATAACCTTGACCGATGTTTAAGATTTTCAGAGATAACGCGAACGTCGTACTTTCGTGTAATGGCGTGCGATCCAAAAAACATAAGAATGATGTTTTGGAATGTAAAAAGAAACTGGGAACGAGTCATCTATTTATACACTGCCTTAAGCGATATTTCTTCAAATATGTCGAAGAAAATGTTTCATAAACAAATAAAAAATGTTTTAAAAATGTTTAATAAACAAATAAAATATGTTTAATAAACAAATAAAATAAGATTTTTTAAATGTTAAATAGACAAATAAAATGTTTAATAAACAAATAAAAATGTTCCATAAACAAATAAAAAATGTTTTAAAAATATTTCATAAACAAATAAAAAATGTTTAATAAACAAATATAATAAAGCGCGGCGTTACGCGCGCTGCTTGTGAGCAAGGAGGAAGCGGACAAGCGGTAACATATAAACGTCTTTATTGTAAGACTACACTGTAACACTGAAATGCTCCGGGCTGGTCGCCCGGTGTATATCATGAGGCCACGCCTACCCCTCGGGCGTGGCCACCGCCCACTTGGTGCGTGGAATGATGTCACCACGCCAGTGGACTTTTGTGTCCGCCACACGCGCCCCCCCAGAATTCCCGCGCACCTGGAGGGCCAGTTTGCGGGGCAGACGAATGACCCGGCCGAAGCGCCCCCTGGCGATCGGCGGCGTCCGGGGTGCAGGGATGCCAGGTGGGATGCCCCTGGCTGCCCCTGGGATGGGTGCAGGACCGGGGGGCGGCGTGGCGGCGGGGCTGGGCGGTGCCGGGGGTCCGCCCGCAGGAGGGCGGCCCCGACGTGGGGGTCGAGCCACTGGCGGTGGATGGTCCACATCGAGGTGGGCCGGCTTGAGGCGGTCTACCGAAACGCGGTCAGGAGTACCGCCGATGTCCAGGGTGAAGTGCTTCGCCCCGGTCTCCAGCACGCGGAAAGGCCCGTCGTACGGGGGCCGCAGTGGTGTCCGATGGGCATCGTGGCGGACGAAGACGTACTCCGCTGTGCGAAGCTCCGGGGCGACGTGCGTCGGTGGGTGCCCGTGGCATGCCGTTGGCACCGGGGCGAACCTCTGGGCGGTCTCTTGCAGAGCAGAGCGCTGCTGTGCCGCGGACCATGGTGCTGTGGAGTCGGGGAGGAACTCGCCCGGCACCCGCAGCGGTTGCCCGAAGACCAACTCCGCCGCGGATGCGCGCAGGTCCTCCTTGGGCGCCGTCCGGAGGCCCAGCAGGACCCAGGGGAGCCTGTCGACCCAGCCGCCGTCGCGGAGGGTGGCCCGGAGCGCGGCCTTCAATGCGCGGTGAAATCGCTCACACAGGCCGTTAGCCTGGGGGTGGTAGGCCGTGGTTCGGTGCAGCCGGACCCCGAGCCCCTGCGCAACCGCCCCCCAGAGCTCCGAGGTGAACTGGGGGCCGCGGTCGGATGAGATGTCTGAGGGGGCGCCGAACCGGGCGACCCAGGTGGCGATGAAAGCCTGCGCGACATCGGCCGCCGTTGTCGACGCCAAGGGCACGGCCTCCGGCCACCGGGTGGTGCGGTCCACCATGGTGAGGACATAGGTGAAACCCCGCGAGGGGGGCAGAGGTCCCACCAGGTCCACGTGGACGTGGTCAAACCGGCGTTCCGGCACCGTGAACGGGGCCAACGGGGCCTGGGTGTGCCGGTGCACCTTGGCGCGCTGGCACGCGAGGCACGTCCTGGCCCAGCCGCGGACGGCCTTCCGGAGGCCATGCCAGATGAACTTGTCGGCGATCAGCCTTTGGGAGGCCCTCGCGCCCGGGTGGGACAGGCCGTGGATGGCGTCAAACACCTGGCGCTGCCAGCCCGCGGGCACGATGGGGCGAGGACGCCCGAGGGAGACGTCGCACAAGAGGGCCACGCCCGCGCCGTCGAACGGCACCTCGGTGACGCGGAGGCCCGTGACGGCGGTCCGCAAGGCCTGGACGTCGGGGTCAGCGGCCTGGTCCGCTGCCATCCGGGCATAGTCGATGCCGAGGTGGACTGCGTGGGCGACGGCCCGGGAAAGGCAATCCGCCACCGGGTTGTCCTTCCCCGCGACGTGCTGGATGTCCGTCATGTACTCGGACACGGCCGAGAGGTGACGCTGCTGCCGGGCCGACCACGGCTCGGTGACCTTGCCCATCGCGAAGATCAGCGGCTTGTGGTCGACGAAGGCAGTGAACGCCCGGCCCTCGAGCAGATGGCGGAAGTGCCTGACCGCCAAGTGAAGTCCGAGCAACTCGCGGTCGAAGGTACTGTAACGGCGTTCAGGCGGGCGAAGCTGCCGGCTAAAGAACGCCAGCGGTTGCCAAGCTCCACGCACCCATTGCTCGTGCACCGCGCCCACCGCGTAGTCCGAGGCATCGGTGGTGAGGGCGATCGGTGCATCGGGCGCCGGGTGCGCGAGCATGGTGGCGTTAGCCAAGGCGAGCTTCGCGCCCGTGAACGCCGTGTCCATCTGCTTGGTCCAGGTAACGTCGCCTTTGCCCGGCTTACCTCGGAGAGCTTCGTGCAGGGGGCGCAGGAGCTGGGCGATACGGGGCAGGAACCGATGGTAAAAGTTCACCATGCCCAGGAACTCCTGCAGCCCTCTGATCGTGCGGGGGCGCGGAAACCCCTTCACCGCCTCCACCTTGGCCGGCAGGGGGACGGCTCCGTGCCTGGTGACACGGTGCCCCAGAAAATCGATTGTGGCGGCGCCGAACCGGCACTTTGCGGGGTTCACAATCAGGCCATGCTGGGCCAGGCGTTCGAAGAGCGTGCGGAGGTGGCGTAGGTGCTCTTCGCGGGACGCGCTGGCGACGAGGATGTCGTCCAGGTAGACGTAGACAAAATCCAAGTCGCGCAGGACGCTGTCCATCAGTCGCTGGAACGCCTGAGCCGCATTCTTCAGACCGAAGGGCATGCGCAGGAACTCGAAGAGTCCGAATGGCGTGATGACCGCCGTCTTCGGGACGTCCTCCGGCCTGACGGGGACCTGATGGTAGCCGCGTATGAGGTCCACCTTCGAGAAGAAGGACCTGCCCGCCAAACGGGCGGAAAAGTCCTGAATGTGGGGGACGGGGTAGCGGTCGGGAGTCGTGGCGTCATTGAGACGGCGATAGTCCCCGCACGGTCGCCATCCCCCGCCGGGCTTCGGCACGATGTGCAGCGGCGACGCCCAAGCGCTCTCTGAGCGCCGAACGATGCCGAGTCGCTCCAGGGTAGCTAACGCCGCTTTTGCCACCGCCAGCTTCGTCGGCTCGAGGCGGCGTGCCCGGGCGTAGACCGGTGGCCCGACGGTGGGGATGTGATGGGCCACCCCGTGCTTGACGGCCCCCGCCAAGAAGGTGGGCCGCGTGAGGGCCGGGAAGCCGGCAAGGAGGCGGGTGAATGCGTCCGCTGCCGGAAGCGTACAGACCAACGTGGCCGGAACCGAATCGTTCGGCAAGCCGCTTGGCAAGCCGCTCGTTGAGCTGGGCAACGCACAAGCGAGCGAGCTGAACGTCTCGGCCTGGACAAGCCGTCTGCGCTTGACGTCGACCAGGAGCCCATTAGCGCACAGGAAGTCCACGCCAAGCAGTGCCATGGGCACGTCGGCGGTGACGAACGTCCATCGGAAAACCTGCCCTCCAAACCGCAGAGAGAGGCAGCGTTTTCCGTACGTACGGATGGGCGTCCCGTTCGCGGCAAGCAGCGCGGGGCCCCCACCCGTGGCGTGCTTGTCTGACGTGCCGGCGGGAATGACACTCACCTGCGCTCCCGTGTCGCACAGGTAACGGCGCCCGGAGAAGGTGTCCGTTATGAACAGCAGGCTGCTCGAACGGCCGGCGCTCATCGCCACTATTGAGCGCCGGCCCGGGCGTTTCCCGACCCGTTGAAGGAGCACGGCGGATGACACCGCCGAGCTTCGTGGCCGAACTTGGCGTGGAACCAGCACCAGGTGGTGGAGCTGGAGGAGCGCGGCTGGCTCCGCCCGGCCGGTGGAGTTGGCGGGTTTCCCCGCGGTGGCGGTTTTCGCCGCGGCGGTGGGCGGGGCGTGGCGGCGTTCACGAGGTGCATATCAGCAAGTGGGCGGTGTTCCTCTTGCCGTAACAATCACGTCGGGGTCACCAGTAAAGCGCGGCGTTACGCGCGCTGCTTGTGAGCAAGGAGGAAGCGGACAAGCGGTAACATATAAACGTCTTTATTGTAAGACTACACTGTAACACTGAAATGCTCCGGGCTGGTCGCCCGGTGTATATCATGAGGCCACGCCTACCCCTCGGGCGTGGCCACTGCCCACTTGGTGCGTGGAATGATGTCACCACGCCAGTGGGCTTTTGTGTCCGCCACAATAAAATGTTTTTTTTAATGTTTAATAAACAAATAAAAAATGTTTAACAAACAAATAAAAGATGTTTAAAAATGCTTAATAAACAAATAAAAATGTTTAATAAACAAATAAAAAATGTTTAATAAACAAATAAAAAATGTTTAATAAGCAAATAAAAAAGTTTTTAAAATGTTTAATAAACAAATAAAAAATGTTTAAGAAACAAATTAAAAAAGTTTTTAAATGTTTAATAAACAAATAAAAAAGTTTTTTAAATGTTTAATAAACAAATAAAAATGTTTAATAAACAAATAAAAAATGTTTAATAAATTTAAAAAATGTTTTTTAAATGTTTAATAAAATAAAAAATGTTTATTAAACAAATAAAAAATGTTTAATAAACAGATAGAAAATGTTTTTTTCATGTTTAATAAACAAATAATGTTTAATAAACAAACAAAAAAAAAATTATGTTTAAAAAACATTAAAATGCTCAAAAAATGTTAAATATGCTTTACATCGTTGTACTTATAAACACGAAAAAGATGTTAGTTCATTATTAGAATGAAAAGAATCACTTCATTGAAATTGTTTAGTTATAGATGATATGATAAAAATTTAAACATATTTATGAAAACTTGAAAAGTAGCACAATTCTCTAACTTTCAGGCAATATTTTAAGAAAGTCTAGCAGACTTAAATTACTGTTTTTGAATGATTTATGTCTACAATTAGAATTATGTTTATGTGATGCTGTTTTTGAATTTCATAACTTTGACACTTGATAAGAAATGGAAATTTTTACCACCATATTTTCTGGACAAGATTTGTGTGATATCAGAAACTTTTCAGTCCGAACCGAAGTAGCAAACTACAGCCCAAGGTCCAAAATATGGAATAAAATCTTGAGGCAAGTAAACATGACACTGTTAGTCGGTTTTGATCGGTAATCTTTTTCATTTACATAATACATAAGCACAAATAAGTTCTTTTTTGCCATTTTCCAATACATATTCAGCACAAGACTCGGATTTGGACTCGAAATGTCAAGTACTCGGACTCTGGACTGCTGGACTCGGACAACTTGGACTCGGATGAGGTGGACTCGACTGAAACCCTGTCAGTTACCAAACTCTAGCGTTGTGGTTAGAGTCCATTCTGAATCTAGGAGGTCGGCGGTTCGATTCAAACCCCGGCCGAATCTTACCCCAGACTTTAAACATGCCACTGCATGTGCTGATTCGATCTTTGCTTCACACTCAACATTTAGAGGTTGGCATCCCATGGGGATGTAGAATTCCCCTTAACATGGCCCACTGACTATGAAGATAACAGCAACACCACGAGTGCTCCAAGGAGTCCAAGAAGTCACTTCAACCCAAAGTCAATGGCTGTGTCTATATTATATTAAAAAGTCCTGTGTTTTCTGGTATAGCTGTCACCTTTATGAGTGACTACGCATTTTACCCGTCGTTTTGCCCATGGATTTAATCAAAAGATAGCATGTTGTACATTCCAAACATTCTGCTCTATTCATTCTATCATTTGCCTGAAGTCATCTGCCACCTGCTTGGAAGTCAGCTTACATAATCTTCATCAACCATACTTGCTGCTTATAAATGGCGAGAGCAAAACTCACTCGTGCTTCGTTGCAAAGCTCTGTGTTGGATGTTTTTCTTTGAACTTTGAACTTTTGCTTAAAATTAGTGAAATTAAATATTGTATTCTGAAAATTTCGAATTATTCTCACTGTAATGCATATTGTTGTGTTTTTAAAACTTTTCTTGTACTGTATAAGATGATTTGTAATACCAGCTACCACCAGGTGGTGCTATATGATACACATTTACATAGAGAAAATTGGGGTCTTCCTCCACCCTGAATCTTCTCTCCCAGATATGATACCCTGCCAGAAACCATGCTTGGGGTAACCTTAGGCAACGTGCAAAATTTGGTTGGATTTGGTTCAGTATTTTTTTTTTTCAAAGCATATATAAACAAATATATAATATACAATTTCACTTTTATAGCATAGATTTGTGTGAATGACAGCTCTTCCACTACAGTCCATGGGCCAGAACAGATATCGGTACACCTGAGGTAGGTGTCAATTTGTCAAAAAGATGATCAAAACACCTTCAGGGTGTCAATTTTTTTGAACGGTCCATAGGAGTACATTAAAGCATGATAACCTTTCCCACTGAGCAGCTTAACCAATGTTCATGAAACCTCATATTCTTAGCCAAGAAGGCAAAATTTGGCCAAGAAGCAAGAATTTTTGGCTTGAGCTTGATGCCAGGAGCTGTCAGTAGGTACTACCTGACATCTGAATACAGAAGTGCATACCTGAGGCAGCTGAGGGACATGATAGGCCAGGGCTGTTCGAAACGGCTCAGTCATCCAGATCTGCAAATGCCTAGGACCAAGAAGGACAAGCCTGATGTCAAAGCATTCGTAAAGCTGATGGAGAAAAGCTGGGTCGATCCACTGAGCCCAGGCCAAACAGAGTTGATCAGCTGGTCTACAGGGGCTGTGGTCCCACCAGATGTAGCCAGTGACGTTCTCAAGGCTCATGTCGCAGGAGAGGAAGCATTAAGCATACCAGAACTTCACAAGAAAGATCGCTTGGAGAATGAACCACCAACCACAAAATTTTATGACAAAATGTAGAAACATAATTTGAAAACTTACTCCCACATCAAGAGAAAACATGCAGACAAAGCACAAGGAAAGCAGGTGGTCCTGGAGGCAGATAGAAACCTATTTGGACACATGATAATTGTTCTCCAGAGCAGACAACTACACATCAGAGATGTTCTAGCACACCCACTGGGGCCACTGCCATGAGCACTCTAGAATGGGCGATGGATCTCTGCGCAAAACAAACAAATCTGCACTTGCCAGAGAGCTGTAGAAAAACGTATCATAGGCAGAAGCTATTCCAGAGCTATCAGCACGTACCATCGATGGAATGAGCCTCGTCCAGAAACTGAAAGGGGATAGTAAGACATTTGCACAGGTAGCAGATTCTCTTCTATCCTTAGCTTTACACGAGGGTGCTCGCAGTCACTGGATTGATGTTGTGTTCGATGTCTACTGGGAAACAACCATCAAAAAGCTGAAAGATGCAGCAGAGGTTCCACCAGTGGCACAAGGTGGGAGAACATTGCACTAGGTCACAACATCCTGCAATGAAGAAAATTCTTGATCAACCCTGAGAACAAGACGAGTCTCATCAAATTATTAGTTGATCAGTTGAAGCAGCCTGCCAACAAAGCGAAGCTCCAGGACAAGTCCCTGTATGTCACCTGTGGAGAGGTCTGCTACCTGCTCGTCAAGGATCACTGGGATGAGATCTAAGCACTGAAGGCAACGCAAGAGGAAGCTGACATGTGCCTGCTTCTGCTTACCGATCATGCCTCCGAGGAACGGATACAGATCCATAGTCATCACTTCTGAAGACACAGATGTAATGATACTGTGTCTTGGCTTCAGCAAGAAGATGTCCTGCTCTCTGTACCAGAAATGGGGAACTCAAAAGCATACTCGATGCATAGACATTGGCAAGCTTACAAGCTCTCTGGTAAATGACATCTGTCGGGCTCTCATTGGACTGCATACTTTTCACTGGTGGTGACATGGTCAGTGCATTTGCTGGCCGTGGGAAGCTGAGTGCACTGAAGCATCTGAAAGAAAGAGAGATATGCCAGACCTTCAAGCATATTGGTGAATCCTGGGACGTATCTCCAGAATTATTTGAAAAGTTGGAGGAGTTTGTGTGTCGGGTGTGTGTATGCATCTTCATCCTCCACCCATGATGCCAACGAGCACCACTACAATCTCTTTTGTGCAAAACGAGGAGAGCTGGAATCCAGTCAGCTTCCACCATGCTTCCACTTCCACCATGCGAACTGTCAATCTGCAATTTGTAAGCGGTGCCTTGTGAGTCAACCAGCTGTGCCAGACCCCAAGGGACATGGCTGGACCACAGATGGATGCGAGGATCTCCAGCAATGGATGCTGTGTTGCAGCTGATGTCCTGCAAGTGTGTGCACACCTGCAAACATCCAGACTGCACATGCCTGGCTAATCAACGAAAGTGCATGTACATGTGCAAGCTGCAGACATGCACCGACCAGAGAACTGAGGATGAGGAAGAAGTCCAGGTGGAATTGGACGAATCTGATGATGATGATGCTAAAGAGAATGGACATGAAATGCGGACATTCAGAACATTGAGCCTTGTATGCATGGAGCTCATCGATAATCCAATATTTGAGATTAAAGAAAACGATAATGGAGGACATTACAGCCAGAAGAGCATACCCCATCACCAAAAACATAGATGGACAATTGAGATGTTACAAACAAGAATTCGTGGTTGAAGTAAACGACCAAACATGCAAATCCTCCTCAAATTTCAAGTCAATCAGATGAAAATTGATGATGTTTAAAATATGACCTATGTTTAACTTTTGACCTTTAGACCTAAAAAAAAAAATTGGTGGTTGAATTAAGTGACCCGATAGGCAAATCCTCTTCAAATGTCGTCAATCGGATGGAAATTGATGATTTTAGAAATTTGACAGTTGTTGACCTTTGGCATTTGTTGATCTTTTGACCCCAAAATCAATAGGCTTCATTCTTATGACCAACTATACCAGATGGTGAAGTTTCGTGAAGACCAGAGTAAAAATGCGACCTGTAGGCGATTGACATACAGACAGATAGATAGAATAACAGACCAAACCAACCAATACACTTGTGAACCTTCGATTTTACAAGTAGCCAACAGACAGGGTTGAAAACATAACCACAGGTCACCTATGTATCGTATTTGGCACCAATGGTGAAGAATCACTAAAAAAATTATAGTATCTGGATCCTCACCAAAATCTAATAATTTCGTCCTTGTCACACACAAAACCTGTCCACCAAATCTCATCTGAATCCATTTTTGAGACAGACAATCAGACAAACAAACAGACAGGGTTGAAAAAAACAACCTCCATCCACCTTCGGTGGCGAAAGTAATCCAAAAGGTATAGTATTTACACTGTACAGGAATTTAGAGAGACCTCATTTGGAATATTGTGTTCAATTTTGGTCAACGCATCTGAGGAAGGACGTATAGCGGCCATAGAGAGGATATAACGTAGAACAACTACAATGATTCTGGGCCTAGCTAGACTAAGCTATGAGGGGTGGCTGAAGGAGACACGAGTTTTTATATTAAAAAAGGAGGTGATTGCAAAGGGATCAGGTAGAGGTGTTTAAAATAATGATGGGTATCGTCAAATTAAGTGCAGAAGAGTTTATCAGGAGAACAGATAGTGGTAGTACCAGGCGTCACAGTGCCAGAGTAAAGAAGATATGTGCTAGAATTGTAGTAAGGCTGGGATCTTAAACTCTGTGAGCAGTAAATGCATGGATGCGTCTCCCTGAGAAGGTAGTAGCAGCAGAAGCAGTAGATAGACTTAGGTTTGAGTTATAGACAGTGCCTTCAGAAAGTATTCACACCCCTTGACTGTTTTCACATTTTGTTGTGTTACAGCCTGAATTTTAAAATTGATTAAATCGAGAGTTTTTGTCACTGATCTACACATAATACCTAATAATGTCAAAGTGGAATTAGTATAATTTTTTTTTTTTTTTTACAAAGTAATTAAAAATGAAAAGCTTGAGTATTCAAAGTCTTGAGCGAATAGGTATTCAACCCCTTTGCTATGACACTCCGAATTGAGGTCAGGTGCATCAAATTTCCTTTGATCATTTTGAAATCTCTACAACTTGATTGGATTCCACCTGTAGCCAACTCAATTGATTGGACATGATTTTGAAAGAAACACACCTTTCTATTCCTCCGACCCTCTGACCGACCAAACTGAGCAACCAAGCAGGACAATGACGACAAGCATACAGCCAAATAAACTCTGGAATGGCTTCAGAACAAGAACGTTAAAGTCCTTGAGTGGCCCAGCCAAAGCCCAGACTTGAACCTCATTGAGAATTTGTAGAAATACTTGAAGATTGCTGTTCACCGACGCTCCCCGTCCAACTTGACAGAGCTTGAGCAAATCTTCAAGGAAGAATGGGAGAAACTCCTCAATTCCAGACGTGTAAAGCTGATACAGATATAGCCATGAATACTTGAATCTGCAATCGCTGCCAAAGGCGCTTCTACGAAATATTGACTCAGGTGGTTGAATACTTGTGTAAATTAGATATTTCTGTATTTCATTTTTAATTATTTTGTAAAAGTTTCTTTTAAAAATTCCACTTTGACATTATGCGTATTATGTATAGATCAGTGACAAACAATCTCAAATTAATCCATTTTAAATTCAGGCTGTAACACAACAAAACGTGAAAAAGTCAAGGGGTGTGAATACTTTCTGAAGGCACTGTAGGTATTTCATAGCAGTGGGTATAAGGGCATTGCAGACATGTATATTGACAGGATTGCACAAGCTTGATCGGCATAATGGCCTCCTCCTGCATTGAGGTTCCTTGTAACTTCGTGAACATACACAAGTAGGGGTTGAGGCTGGCAGCATCGCCTTGAGGTATGTGTACTCGACTTTGTTGGAACCTCGACCCAGTTCTAAATTGTCACCTTCATGTTTCACAGGCAAGGCGAGGCATCAATATGTGTGCCGTCCATCGGAAGGAAGTGAAGTTGGAGGACCCGTCTGCCAGCACTGGTCGTCGGGGGACGTTAAAGATCCCATGGTGTCCTTCACGAAGAATGAGTGAGCTATCGCCAGCACCTGGCCAAAATTCCAAAGTACCTGCACTCTCAGTCAAGCATCCTGCATCGGAATGGAGATCCGGCCAGGATTGTAACCCCAAAGAAGAAACTGATTTGCCCAAACCTTTATAGTCGTAAGACTTGCTTAACTTCATGATGACATTAAGATCCAATAAACCGTCTGTACCGCTCTCGTGTATGCTCTGTGAAACAAAAGGCCTGAGAGTACAATTTTCACAATTGAAATCAGGTTTATTTCATTTTTCCTAATCCGTACACATACATTTGTGCAGACTGTACAACAGAGCCATTTGCACCACAAGTGTTGGCAAGGTGGAGAAAAACTACAATCAGAGGAAAGTTATTGGAGATGAGTCTCTCTGAGCATTATGAGACACCATTTAATTAAATCCAGGTCTGATGAGTCTCAGAGGTACTGATTGAATCAGTTGTTCACACGAGCTTTCTCAATTCCAGGCACAGATCACACAGGGCAAGCATCCACTAACAAGGTGCAACACTACCTCCAACAAATCTTTATTCACTATC
Source organism: Myxine glutinosa (assembly GCF_964187855.1). Taxonomy (NCBI): domain Eukaryota; kingdom Metazoa; phylum Chordata; class Myxini; order Myxiniformes; family Myxinidae; genus Myxine; species Myxine glutinosa. Next base: position 122,793,591 of record NC_136264.1, on the reverse strand, counting down.
AACAGTGGAGAGGGAACACCAGGTAGAGAGGGCAAGGGAAAGTGAAGCTATATAGATTTTGATATGGTGAAAAGGCAAGTTGTATAGGTTCTGACAGCTCTAAAGACCTGCTAAAGACTTGATATCATCTCAACTGTATGACAATCACCCTCACAGGTCTCTCGCTACATGCCGACGCAGACGCGCTCACACACGCACGCATACACACATGCTGCTTAATATATAATGCTATGTGACATTATCCCTGAAGAACTTCAAAATCAAATTATTATAGATTAACAATCAGCACTGCTGCGACAGAAAAACTATTAACGACTCTTTCTCTGAACTCTTTAACGTTTCCTCATTATACAAACCAAGCCAGGAGAGCAAGTACAGTGGCTACGTGTGCCTTCTAGTCCCAAGCCAAGCTATATGAGCTACTGCAGCCATTTGGATATCCAAAGTTTGTCCTTTTCAGTTCATTTCAAGGAAAGGTCGGTCTGTCCCACCTTTGTTAACTTTATAATTGTGTCTCATTAGAAAAGCGTCTGCATGTTCCGCTTTTTAAAAACCTCATCGACACCGAAAAGCATATTCTGACGGTGGCGGCAGTGCTAGCCCATGTAACTCTTCGATGTGTCAACACATAAACTCTCAGGCCTGTAATCCAGGTAGAGGGCCTCTTTTTCTCGCTCTCCATCAGATTCCCATATTGCGATGAGTGGTGGATATAGATCATTGAGAGGAATAGATGATGAGGAAGATGCAATAGATGTGAGACCATAAGCTTTAAATGATTGGTTGTATAGTGAACGGTGAAGGTATCGAGCTGCACAAGCCGTGAGTAGAGCTAGTCCAGCAGCAATCAGCAACCCAGCCAGCAGAGTGGCCAAAATCATGCCAGCTCGCCTCCCAAATCCATGTTTAGTCACCAGTTGGAGCGCTTTGGTTGTTGTGTTAACGCACGACCTCTCCATCTGGCGACGTGGGGCTGCTACGGTGAGGCACACCTCATACAGTGTGCCTGGATTAAGGTGTGTAAGATTATACTCACGTACAGCAACTGGCACATGTGCCGTGTAAGAACCATGGCCACTTTGAACATGCACAGTTGCCATTGACCAACGGCGCACCGTGCCTTGCCCAGTATCCCGGCCACCCAATGCCCATGAGATTAGTATAAAGTGATCTGCAGCATGTGTTACACTTAGCTGCAGTGATGGAATGCTGCCAGCTGAGGCATTCACCTGCAGTGCAACGCTCCGTGTGTCCACACCAGCCACATTGCGTGCAACACAGGTATACAACCCAGCATCGCCGACAGCTGCTGCGTTCAAACGAAGTGTTCCATCGCTGTCGACCCTAGCCCTAGAGGACATGGAACCTACTACCAATCTTTGGCCACCAGGAGTCACCCAGTGGAGTGTTGGCTCCGGGTCGCCGACAGCTCTGCAATGCAAAGAGATTCGAGTACCTGACAATACTTCAAGGCGTCTTGGTAATGCAAGAGGTGCAATCATTGGTGGGCATGGTGAACCAAGAGCTGGAATGGTAGCTTCACGGATTCTCAGACCTTCAAGAGCAGGTGGTGAGGCACAAAGGGTCTCCTGTGGCTCTAAAAGATGAGGGAATGTTGAAGAGTTGGCCAACCAGCTGTTGGCACAGTCACAACGAAGTGGGTTGCCTCGCAAAGCCAATTCACGTAGACCTGGCAAAGACTTTGGAGATGCTGGTGCAAGAGCAGGCAGTGCAGCATCTGAAAACAGCATAATCTCGAGGTGAGGTACTGCTCGAAATGCATGGCGATCTACATAGCATAGTCGTGAGTTCCCTGTGGCCTCCAACCTGCGGAGCTCTGGCAAGCTATCGAATGCAAATGCGTCGACAAGTGCAAGGTGTGGCATCCCACTAAGAGCTATATCACGTAAATGAGGCATGCCACGGAAATCACCAGGTGCAAGGCGGGTTACGGGATTCTGATTGAGATCCAGAAACTTTAGGGTGGAAACTTGGTGTAGTGCAACACGTGGCACTCTTTTAAAGCGATTCCTATGAAGAGAGAGACTCTCCAGACTGTCAAGACCAAAAAACATTTCATCTGGAAGCTCTGTAAGGTGTGTGCCAGCCAATACTAAACTACGAAGTGCTGGGAGTGTGCGGAAAGTTCGTGCCTCTACTGAAGCCACCGGGTTGTCCCCAAGAGTCAATACCTCGAGTTTTGGTGTCTCAGCGAACCAGTAGGCATTGATAGAACGCAAACGATTCGCATTGAGGTGCAGTCGTAGCAGAGAATGAAGGCCAGAAAAGGCCAGGGGTGCCACTGCCTTAATGAGGTTATGGTTTAGGTAGAGCTCTTGCAAAGAAGACAACTCACGGAGTGTTCCACCCGGAAGCAACACCAATCCATTTTCCTCAAGGTGAAGTGTCACCAAGTGGCTGAGGCCTGCCAAACCTGAGTCCGGCAGTGAGGTGAGGCGGTTTTGTGAGAGGTCAAGGTCAGTAAGGTTCGGGGTGCGTTCAACAAAGGGGTTTGCTCGCATCATGGCGTTACCTTGCAGCAACAAAACCTCTGTGTCTGGCAGAATCCCTGGAGGTACCACTGGCAGCTGCTGTCCATTGCAATCAACAGTTCTGGCCTGCCGGTGTGTGGAGCGTGGAGTGAACCAAGGCCTTATCTCGCAAACGCAGAGCACAGGACAGAGGGACACTGATGGTGTTGTTGCGATCATACTTCTCTTCTTTGCCGACAACACTGTGGCTTCTGTTGTTGTCAATGCATTTGTCAGCGATGCTGTTTCTACTTTTCTTTCTACCACTGCTGATTCAATCATACCCACTGATACCAGTGATTTTGATGCTGATGGTGTTGCAGATTCTGCCAAGAATTTTGTTTTTCTTGTTGGCAACTGATTTGTCTTTTCTAATACCACTGACAATGTTGCCAATGTTGCAGCAAATCTTGATGTCTCTACCGAAGATGAAGTTCTTATTGTTGCAACGGCTGGCGATGCACCTGTCATTGCGGTGGATAATTCCGTCATCGTCGTTGTTGATGTTGTCGTTGAAAGTGTTAAATTTGCAGTTGCAACTGTTGTTGTTGCTGTGATTGTTGATGCTGTTGAAGCAGTGAAGAAGAAAATGAGGAGACAAAGGATCTTCAAGGAGGACATTCTATTGTAACTTCCCTGTAGAACAACATGAAGAGAATAACAATGAATGAGGATATTTTTCACTTTTTATTACTTTAATCTTTTTTAAAACACACACATATATATATATATATATATATATATATATATATATATATATATGTGTGTGTGTGTGTGTGTATTTTTTTTTTTTTTTTTTTTTTTTTTTTTACAAGATCGAGGCTCGTGTAAGAGCTAACATTAATCACAAAGAACCATAAATGGACACATAAAACATGTAATAAAAGGTGTTGGAGTAAATATGGGGAGAGAGAGGGAAGCACACTAGTACAACAGTAGAGAACAGGGACATCGGGAGATCTGTGGGAGGGAGAGGGCAGGGGAAGGGGAGGGGGTGGGAGAGGTATGAAACAACTTATTTTGGCTGACTAGCTGACCTTCATGGCTCACCTTCAGGCCGTTTCGGACAAATTAGTCCAGGTTTCTTCATAAAGCAGTATCCTTTTCGTAATAATAATGATCATAGTAATAACATAAATAAAAATGATACAGTAAATATAATTGTAACACTGCAATCCCTTAAATATATATGTCCCTTTTATATATATATTTGTTTTTCTTTTTTTTAAACATGTGTAGAAAGAAAATAAAAACAAAGCTTAAAATTGACAATCCTAACACATTCAACTGCTGCCCTCTTTGTGTGGAGAGATGTCTCTCCCTCCCCGACTGCACCCTTTCAACAATAGTAAGTACAGTCCCCGTGTACATAGGTCTGACATTTTTCATCACCCGTACCTCGATCCCGTATTACCCGCAAGCAATCATTGAGCAACCAATGACAATAAGTTTGAATATCTGAAGATGTGTTTGATAATCTGTTCGTCGGTTTTTGTTGAAATGAATCTTTTAAATGCAGCACGTAACGTGGACAGCTACTGTATGTATAAACGATATACATAATATAAATGTATGTATGTATAAATTGTATGTATAAACTATATGTATAAATATGTATAAACTGTATGTATAAACTGTATGTATAAACTATAATATAAATATGTATGTATGAACTATATATATTTAAAAAAATATATATATATATATCTACATGTACGTATGTATGTATGTATATATAGATATAGATGTCTTTTATATATATATATATTTTATACGTACAGTAGTTTATACACGTACAGTAGATGTCTATACGTACAAGTAGCTGTCTATACGTTAATACGTACAAGACAAGAATGTGGGTTGGGAGCAAGAATAGCAAAAAGAGAGAGACAGACACAGACACAGACACAGATACAGACACAGATACAGTTCTGATGCACCGACTGTTCCCTGGATACAGTGCCAGGGTATTGTCAACGATTGGGGACAACGAACAATCTTTTCGCGACTGTCGTGTATGTCAGTACATTTAATCCATCCTTATTGTATCGCCTTGTTAATACTCTTACCGTGCTGCCTCTTGCGATGCTTTTCGGTGCTTCCACTGGCCCGTCTCGCCCCATTGGTTCGCCCACTCTTCCCGCACCAGCTGCTGCAGTAGAAAGAGCTCCCCCTTCACTCCCTCAAACTCTTCGTTCTCGATCCGTCCGATTCCTTTATCGCTGCCCTTTCCTTTCCTCGCATCCCTCATCTCTCTTTCCTCTTCTCCTTCCTTTCCTCCTTCCACCCTCTCTTTACCTGCTGTCTCGCTCTCACCGTTTCACTCATTCTCTACATTTACCCCCCTCCCGACTTCTGTCCCTACCTCCCCACCTCCACCCAAACCATCTCACCCGCTGCCGATAACGATAAATGTAAAACACACAAAAGAAAATAAAACTAGAACGGGCACTCGGTAGAGCGCATACCTTCGCCGCAGCTACTGTTCTGTACTTGGCATGGGAGTGTAGGGAACAGAACATTGAACAGTTTGGTGCTGATTTCATGCAAATCGGATAAGAATTGACCGAGTTATGACAAAAAACGCACATTTTGCAAGGTCGTGACCCCCCTGACCTTTGACCCCCAACCGCTAACAAGGGTAATGTCTTCACTGGGTCATGTCGTATATCACAAGATCGGGCATTGAATTCTGAACATTTTGGCATTAGTTGCATGCCAATTGGATAAAAATTGACCGCGCTATGGTAAAAATACGATTTTGACCTTTTCGTGACCTTGACCTTGACCTTTGACCCGATTGCTCCCAAAATCTAATCAAATGTGTCCCGTATAATAACCAATCATCCCACCAAATTTCATGCAATTCGGTTGAATACTTTTTGAGTTATGCGAATAACATACACACACACACACACACAGACATACAAATAAATACACAGCGATCAAAACATAACCTTCCGCTTTTGCGAAGGTAATAAAGAGAAATTACATTCACATAATATAACACAATAACAAGATGCCTTGAAACACTTTTCCACATAACTTTCATAAAATAGTCAATTATGAAAATTATCAGACAATAACAGCAAGAACCAGAATAGACCAGAAAATCACAATACACAATCACATTTAATCAAAATCATCCGTCCACAACTTTTTGAGATATCCCACTATGTATAGTTTTTGGCCCGATCTCCCAATGGTGAAGAATCACTTTAAAAATTCTACGAGCCGGATCCGGATCTTCACCAATATCGAATCGATTCTTCCTTGTCACACACAAGTTTCGTCCAAATCCGTCCATAACCAAAGTGTGTGTGTATGTGGGTGTGGGGGGAGAGGGGGTGTGTGTGGTGTGTGGTGTGTGTGTGGGGGGGGGGGGTGGAAAGTGTGTGTGTGTGTGTGTGGGGGGGGGGGTGGAAAGTGTGTATGTGTGTGTGTGTGGTATATGTGTGATGGAAAGTGTGCGTGGTGTGTGTGTGTGTGTGTGTGGGGGGGGGGGGGGTGGAAAGTGTGTATGTGTGTGTGTGTGGTATATGTGTGATGGAAAGTGTGCGTGGTGTGTGTGTGTGTGTGGGGGGGGGGGGGGGTGGAAAGTGTGTATGTGTGTGTGTGTGGTATATGTGTGATGGAAAGTGTGCGTGGTGTGTGTGTGTGTGGGGAGGGGGGGGTGGTGTGTATGTGTGTGTGTGTGTGGTGGAAAGTGTGTGGGTGTGTGTGGTGGAAAGTTTGTGTGTGTGTTTGTGTGTGGTGTGTGTGTGTGGTGGACTGTGTGTGTGTGTGTGTGGTGAACTATGGGTGTGTGTGTGTGTGTGGTTGAAAGCGTGTGTAAGTCTGTGTGTATGTGGAAGCTCTGTAAGGTGTACCAGCCATGAGAATGTGTGTGACAAGACAATGTGTGTTTGTATGTGTGCGTGTGTGTGCTTGTATGTGTGTATGTATGTGTGTGTGTGTGTGTGTGTGTTTTGAAGGTTTTAGGTTAATATGTACAATTTATTGTAAAACATGTAAAAACAAGGAGAAAAAATAACATAAAATGTCATTGTTCCCGTGGTTTTAGCAATTTTGCTGTACGAGTTAAAGCCTGCCAGTCGGCCATCTTTGGTCGGATTACAAAATAAAATCTGCATCTGCAAACTCTCATGCATTGTCTTTGCGCCAGTTCATTTGGAGTTCCATGAATCCATTTTAGTTGGATTTCTTGAAATCCATGAATCCGTTCTCAAGCTACAACATGACAAAACAAACAGACAGGCAAACAGACAGACAGGCAAACAGACAGACAGGCAAACAGACAGACAGGCAAAGAGACAGACAGACACCACTCCTTTTATCATTTATCTCCCGAAGAAAACAACCGAACACCCACATTATCCTTACCGAGAGCAGCCTGGCACTACACTGACTGCTCACACGTTTCCACCACGTCTCCCCTCTGCAGATGCCACCACCCACAAATTATATTCTACGTCACACTGTTGAAGACTGCCCCTTGCATCGCGTGTTCTCTATTTCCATTATTTAATTTAAAAAATATTTCCCACACCGGGAATCGAACCCGGGCCACCTGGGTGAAAACCAGGAATCCTAACCACTAGACCATATGGGATTACTGGTATGCACGTCACCATGAGTGAAACTTCCAGATCAGCGTTAAAAAAAAAACTATTAAAAAAACAAGAAGGAACGGACACTCAACTCGACTTTCTCGACCCTGGGTTGGAATCCCGACTCAGCTCTAAACTGCCATCCTGGTGTTTCACAGGAAGGGTCCTTGGTTCATCAATGTGTGTGTCGTTCCTCGGATGTTAAACTGGATATCCCATCTGCGGGTATGAGTTGATGGATGTCAAAGACCCCACGGTGTCCTTTGTGAAGAGGAGGCGAGCTATCGCCGGCATCCTGAACAAATAACAAATTCCGACAGGGGGCACTGCATCAGCGTCGTAGCCTTGCCCCAAGCCAATGATGCTACCCCGAAACCTTGTGCTGCACACGAACTAAGAATATTTATGAGGACAACAGTGGACAATGATGAATCTCCACAAACCTATTTGGTGCATGGGATTTCGAACTTGGGTTCCTCCCATTCTCAGAGCCAAGGGTTCTGATAGAAACACCAACAGAACAACTCACAAAAATGTTCGAGTTAATTTAATGATTCCAAACGGGGAAAATAATTCATTGCCATGAACGGTGAAAACGAATTCATGAAACTGGTTTTTACCTCCGACCCCCCAAAGGTGGACGCAGGTATGGGCGAGCGGGGCAGCTTGAACAGATTGGTCAACATTTGGCTCAATACTTGAAATGCCGAAGTCAAAACTTCCATTGTGGGCCACAAATACGTTTTCATTTTAAGCTAAATCATGCCAAAGGCAACATTAGTCAGCATTTTTCCATCACGGCCAGTTTTGATGTTAAAAATCAAAAAAGGATCCGAAGTGCTTCAAGGTGCCCCGTGTGCGGGGTACCTTGAACCACGCAAGGGGCAGGTTGAACAATGCCCTGGGATCACCAATTAGGTAAAAAAAAAAAAAAGGCAACAATTTAAGATAAGGAAGAATTGGTTAGATTTTGGTGAAGATCGGAATTCGAAAATTTATTTTGTGATTCTTCACCATTGAGACACGGGACAAAAAACGATATGCTGCTCAGTATGATATTTCAAAAAGTTGTGGAGGACTGAAAACAAAACTTGGTGGTGAGGTGGTGAGGTGACAATAACAAGACGATTCGATATTCGTTCAGATCCAAATCCGTATCCGAATCCAGATCTGACCTAGCAGTGGGACACAAATCGCAAACTCTTCTGGAAACAGAATGAGGTTTCCTCTCTACCGAGTGGGGTTGTTGCTCCATGTCCGGAGACGAGTTTCACGAAAACTCGAGAAATAAAAAGAGACAAAGAGAAACATCTCAGTCCAGGGTGCGTTTAGCTCGACTCAAAACCTCCAAGAGTCCCAAGAAAGGGTAGAGGTCACCAGATGTGGTCGTGATCCTGGGTCCAGGGTGGATTCAGCTCCACTCTAAAATCTCCACAACAGGAACGTTGTTGGGTTCGGACCGCATTCTTTATCAGCCTTCGATCTTTTTCAGACTAATTTACAAATGGTCACGTGAGTTTAACATAAAATCTAATTTATATAATGAACATTTAAATTACATCAGATGTGGTGATAATCACGAATCGTTTCTCCCAACTTGCTGGCTCGACGACAGAAGACGCCATTTGTATTTTTACCTCCTTCATCCCAACCTCGTTTGGCATCCCGTTCGGACAACTTGATGGGAAAGTGACTGTTAAATGTCTGAAATGGATTTCAGTTGTTTGTCCGTTGCAATTTTGTCCTCATTTCTAATCTGGAAACTTGTCTCATTGTGATTTTACTTTCAGTTATCCCATATGGTCTAGTGGTTAGGATTCCTGGTTTTCACCCAGGTGGCCCGGGTTCGATTCCCGGTGTGGGAAAGTTTCTTTTTTATATAAACTAGGGCGTGCCCGCACGTACGTGCTTGCCCGTACGTGCTTGCCCGTACGTGCGTGCAAAAAAACATGCGTGCAAACAACAACAACAAAAAAAAACTTTGAAACCACGTGGCAGTAACGACCACAGAACCCCCCACTCTATTTACATGAAATGGTTTGGTCCATTCGCAAAGCCAAAGCGAACGGCTTGCGAGTACGGTGACCATACCTTGGGAACCACTTGTCCGATTAATTTCAAACCTTGAAAAGGCACATCCTCGGGTCCCCAGCAATATACCTGGCAAGTTTCAAGTATATCGGACCGGTAGTTGTCGAGAAACAGCGGTCGCATACAGACAGACACACACACACACACACACACACACAGAGATTGCTGGAATTATATAGAGACTAGGGCATGCCCGTACTATATATATGCCAGTACTATATATCTATCTAAAATTATATCCCCCCCCCCTCTATTTACATGAAATGGTTTGGTTCATTCGCAACGCCAAAGCGAACGGCGAACGGCTTGCGAGTACAGTGACAATCCCCCCCCTCTATTTACATGAATGGTTTGGTCCATTCGCAACGACCACAGAACCCCCCCCTCATGCAATGGTTTGGTCCAAAGCGAACGGCTTCCGGAGTTTGGTAAAGCAATCGCCATCGCGTGCACAAACGCGCAGGAAAGCGAATGAATCGCAAATTCGTTTTTATTAGTGATACGAATTGAATTGGGAGAAATTGGGAGATGAATGAATTGGGAGAAATAATGCGCATAAGAAATCGAATTACGTACCGTAATGGCGGTCAGCTCGTAACGCGCTCAGCTCCGCTCGTCTCACATCGGCCACGCCTACGCAACAAAGCGTTCTGTGATTGGATGCCGGAAAGCGTGCTGCCGGACAGTCGTCACTGTCCGGAAGTTCGCAAATCGCAGTTAGGATGAATCGTTTTAATTTAATCGCAGTTTGAATTCGTTTTAAAACATAGTTTAACGGCAACATAGTTTTCCAACGTGAAATAAATGAATACGCTGTCAAATGTGCCGTCCGAGGCAGAGTCTGATCGCCACGTTCGGCACACGTGATAGCTCGCTGCTCTCTGATTGGTTGAAGCGTTTTTTGGACATATCTCGGTAAGTAATTGTCCGATTAATATGAAACCTTGAAAAGGCACATCCTCGGGTCCCCAGCAATATACCTGGCAAGTTTCAAGTATATCGGACCCGTGGTTGTCGAGAAACAGCGGTCACAGACACACAGACACACAGACACACAGACACACAGACACACAGACACACAGACACACAGACAGACACACAGAGATTGCTGGAATTATAGATAGATAATGGAAATAGAGAACACGTGATTGAAGGGGTGGTCTTTGAAAGTGTAACGTTGGAATACAATTTGGGAGTGGACATTGATAGCACAGTAAGTGCCGGGTAAGCAGACAGCGCAGTGCCGGGCTGCCATAGTAAGGCTCATGGGGTTTTTGGTTGTATTCGTCTTTTTCGGTTTTCGGATAAATTATAAATCAAAACAGGTGCTTTTAATACTGCGCAGGAATTTTGTGAGGCCTCATGTAGATTACGGTAGATCTATGCTTGGGTCCGCTCGCCTGTGGGTTACGTGATGAGCATAGAATGTCTCAAGAACGTCAGGTTTCCTTCCTTTGAGTTTAGTGTTAAACAGTCGAAGCGACTGTTTAAAAAGGTAATCACACGTATTTGGGGTTTATCACTTTTTTTTTTTACTTCTCGTCGGAGTGCTTCACGAAATCCCAAGATGGGGTTTTTATTATTTATTCACGTCAACACGGCGTTTGTCCAAGGAAGAAATATCCGTTGGGGAGGGGGGATATTATAAGTATTCATATTGTTTTGTAATAACATTATTACAATATTATGCAATTACAAATAATGTTGTTGTTACTTTTGTTGTTAGAAGCGGCCTTACCTTGGAAAATGGCATGATTAGCTATTTTAGCGCTCATATGCACCTTTACACAGGTTTTGCCTGACCGGGACAACCCCCTTGAAGAGGGGGGGGGGGGGTTAAGACGCCAAAACCTCCGTCGTGTGACCCTTAGTCCTCCTGTCAAGTTTTGTTGAGATTGGACAAGTAACGATTGAATGTATCGTGGTCAGACAGACACCAAATTGAGTATTTTATTTTTCGTATGATTGGAAGGAAGGCGATTCCGAGGGGATTTGATGGAGATGGTGGAGATAATGAAGGGTATAGACAGAAAAAGTGTAGAAGGGTTTTTCAGCAGAATAGACAGGGACAGAACCAGGGACCACAACTTTAGAGTGAAGAAGAGGAGAGTTGGAAGAGTCGGACGGCAAGGGGTCTTTCACTCACATAGTACTTAATGCATCAAAACAGCGCTTTAAGTCACAATGACTGTAAGAAAATTTGCTCTGGACAAGAGTGAGTTGTTCGTCCTCATGTGCGGGATCCTTGGTCATCCAGACGATGCCCAGGTCGTTCTCCTTCAACACTCCATGTCTCCATCCATGGCCTGATGGACTTGGAGCATGCATATACTCCTCAATAACGTTCTTGTGGATTGCACTTTGATCATTTGATCTGAGGCCACAAAAAATGCTGCCACAGAGCATCGCTCGTCGGAAGCAGAGAGTGATTCTCATTTCCTCCAACACAAAAAGTCTCATCAAAAGAGAAACATTTTTTCCGTAAAATTCACAAACAAACTGCTTGAACAACGGGCGCAGATGTTCAGGAAGATCGAAGTTCTGGACAGGTTCACTGAATGTGTTGCGGTGACATGATGATGCCTGAACAGTATTTTGGGGCTTCTTCTTCTTTCGTTAGGCCAATGAGGGATGTGCATAAATCTTCGCCGAGGCAACCGAAGATCGACCTCAAATCCACTGTCCTAACGGTTTCCCCACGACCGTTGTAGAAATGAGCCCTTCCAGATATTTTGTGCACGTTAGACAGGACTATGATGGTGATGTTTATACCAGAACTGTGCACCTGGATGATGTAAGAGAGATAAGCATCGGCTGTATCACCACAAATACAACACGAAACCCGACCAACCGAATTATTTCGAGCTGCCTGGCTCTGCCCTGTAAACTCACCCCCAGATGTATCACCACCCCAAAATTATTTTATTACGTCACAAAATGTATTACGTCACAACACGAAACCCGACCAACCGAATTATTTCGAGCTTCGAATATACTTTGAATATAATTTGTGGTTGGTGACAGACGCAGAAGGGGGATGTGGTGTGTAAGGTATCTCGACAGACTACGATCGATTGTAGCACACGTTTATTGACTCCCCCGATGCAGGCCCGATTCACCACTGCGCCATCCGAGCTGGGCCGTAACTTCCGGAAAAACGGAAATAAACCCGCGGTCACGGTGTCGGGATGCAACGGTGAATATTTGCAGCTTCATACATGACATCCTCCCCTATAAGTCCAAAACTACCAAGAGCAATACGTGCTAGACTTCCAAAATTGACATTTCAAAAGCAACATTTCCAAAACATGTGAAAATATGTGTGCAAACGATTATGAGAATAATGACAACACGTGAAAATAGAACATGTGTCACCGTGAAAATAGAACGTGTGTCACCGTGAAAATAGAACGTGTGTCACCGTGAAAATATAACGTGTGTCATCGTGAAAATAGAACATGTGTCAACGTGAAAATAGAACGTGTGTCACCGTGAAATATAACGTGTATCATCGTGAAAATAGAACATGTGTCAACGTGAAAATAGAACATGTGTCAATGTGAAAATAGAACATGTGTCAACGTGAAAATAGAACATGTGTCAACGTGAATATAGAACATGTGTCAACGTGAAAATAGAACATGTGTCAAAGTGAAAATAGAACATGTGTCAACGTGAAAATAGAACATGTGTCAACGTGAATATAGAACATGTGTCAACGTGAAAATAGAGCATGTGTCAACGTGAAAATAGAACATGTGTCAACGTGAAAATAGAACATGTGTCAACGTGAAAATAGAACATGTGTCAACGTGAAAATAGAACATGTGTCAACGTGAAAATAGAACATGTTCAAAGATTCAACCGGTCAGGTGCTTTTCTCTCACACTTTGAGCATCGTGGTGTACCAGTGGATACAGAGTCCGAGGTGATTCCTTTGGGTCGCGGTGTACCAGTGGATACAGAGTCCGAGGTGATTCCTTTGGGTCGCGGTGTACCAGTGGATACAGAGTCCGAGATGTTTCCTTTGGGTCGCGGTGTACCAGTGGATACAGAGTCCGAGATGATTCCTTTGGGTCGCGGTGTACCAGTGGGTACAGAGTCCGAGATGATTCCTTTGGGTCGTGGTGTACCAGTGGATACAGAGTCCGAGATGATTCCTTTGGGTCGCGGTGTACCAGTGGATACAGAGTCCGAGGTGATCCCTTTGGGTCGCGGTGTACCAGTGGATACAGAGTCCGAGGTGATCCCTTTGGGTGGCGGTGTACCAGTGGGTACAGAGTCCGAGGTGATCCCTTTGGGTCGCGGTGTACCAGTGGATACAGAGTCCGAGGTGATTCCTTTGGGTCGCGGTGTACCAGTGGATACAGAGTCCGAGGTGATCCCTTTGGGTGGCGGTGTACCAGTGGGTACAGAGTCCGAGGTGATTCCTTTGGTCTCCACGAAGGGTGCAGCGTTCGCAGAGGTTTTCGGGGCATCCGAGCCGGCTGGAGCGGCCACGACGATCTCCGGCAGTGGTGGGTCGAACTGTTGTTCCGACTGTGACCATGCTGCAGGCTCTATCGACTGACAGTGACGGTAGGTTATGTGGTCCTGATGTCGACGAATTTCACGGCCGTCCTGCAGGCGAATCACGCAGAACAGTGGACCTGGCTTCTCGATGATGTCCCCCGGTAGCCACATCGCACCTGCACCAAAATTTCGGGCAAACACTGGATCTCCAATGTTGATACAGCGACTGTTGGACGACTTATCGTGCACCAACTTTTGATTAAGCTGGCTCTGATAAACATTTAATGATATGTCTGGTTTGAGATTGTGAAGTGTCGATCTCAAGTGTCGTTTCATCAATAACTCAGACGGAGCTGCACCGGTTGTTGATTGTGGCGTGATGCGGTATTTGAACAGGATACGAGAAAGCTTTGTTTCCAGGTTTCCCTCCTGAAGTTTCTGCAATCCGCATTTGATGATTCCCACGGATCGTTCGGCCAAGCCATTTGAAGCCTGGTGATGTGGGCTGACAAACTTATGTTTGATGCCGTTCCGACGTGTGAACTCGGCAAACTCGGAACTGGAAAAACACGGACTGTCATCACTCACGATCATCCTGGGCAGACCATGAGTGGCGAAACAGCGTCTGAGTCTTTCGATAACAATGGCTGACGTAGTACCACGCGTCACATAGGCATCAATCCATTTTGTGTGCGCATCCGTAATTATTAGAATCATGCTGCCGTTAATAGGCCCGGCATAATCGAGATGTAGGCGATGCCACGGTTCGCTGGGCCATTCCCAGGGATGCAGTGGCACTTTCGCAGGTGTATTCCAGGTGCTCTGGCAGGGGTAACAATGTCGATCATGATGTTCGATATCAGCATCAAGATTCGGCCACTACACATAGTTTCTGGCGAGTGACTTCATCTTCACAATCCCGGGGTGACAGTCATGGATATCATCCATGACCCTGGAAAGCAGATTTTCCGGGATCACGACACGACATCCCCAGAGTAGGCAACCATTTTCCACGCTGAGTTCGTTTTTACGTGCTTTAAAAGCCGCAAAAGCTGGGTCTCCCTCAGGTAGCAAATGCCATCCAAGCTGTACAGCCTGGACAGTTCTGGACAGAACGGGGTCTCGTCGAGTACGAGTGCGGATCTGGCCGGAATCGACAACACAATCTTCCAGATGATCCATCATTGCGATAAATGGATCCTGGTGTCGGCGAATCATCAACGGATTCTGGAAGGGGTAACCGACTCATGGCATCTGCATTTGTGATAGACGAACCGGGCTTATAACATATGGTGTAGTCATAAGCAGCGAGAAACAGGGACCAGCAGATGATCCTGAGCGGTAGTGTGTCAGATGTCGCCTTAGTTGGACCAAACAGACTGATCAGCGGCTTGTGATCAGCGCGAATCGTGAAATGATGTCCAAGAACTGGCGAAATTTGCTGACGCCGAAAACGATTCCCAATCCTTCCTTGTCAAGTTGGGAATAGTTCTTCTCTGCCGGGGACAACGTTCTGGATGCAAATGCAACAGGTCTGTCCATACCATCAGGCATCACGTGTGAAAATACACTCCCCACTCCATACCGACAGGCATCGCATGTCAGCACAAGATCCTTCTCTGGATCAAAATGAACGAGAACATTGGACGATTTGAGCAGATCCTTAGAGGTCTGGAATGCTGATTGTTCAGTGGACCCCCAGCTCCAGGAAGCTCCTTTCCTCAAAAGCTGATAAAGGGGGCCCAAAACGTCGGTCACATTCGGGATATAACGACCATAGAACTGAAGCAAACCGAGGTATGACTTCAATTCGGTTACGTCTCGTGGAGCCGGAGCATCCTTGATAGCTCGGACTTTCTCATCTGTCGGGTGTAGACCCTCGGCATCAATCGTATGACCCAGGTACATGACTGATGGCACCATAAACTTGCACTTGTCTCGACGCAAACGTAGGCCGGAGTCCGAAATCTTCTTCAGAACTCTATCCAAATTTTGTAGATGTTCCGTGTCCGTACGACCAGTAACCAGAATATCATCCTGGTAACAAACGACGTTGCGTTCGGCAGCAAACAAACTGTCCATGACACGCTGATAAATTCCAGGTGCAGATTTCACTCCAAAACTGAGTCGGTGGTGCCTGTACAACCCATGATGTGTGTTGATGGTAAGATACTGTTTTGAATTCTCGTCCAAGCGGAGCTGTAGAGAGGCGGATTTGAGATCGAGTTTCGTCAAAGTCTTGCCTCCCGTGAGACGAGCACAGAGGGCTTCGATCCTCGGGATTGGATATTTATCCAATGAAGAACACTTGTTCACGGTCATTTTATAATCTCCACATATGCGGATGGACTGGTCCGATTTTATGACCGGAACGATGGGCGCCGCCCATTCGGCATACTGGATTTGCTCGATGATGCCCAGATTTTCAATATGATCCAGTTCCTTGTCAATCTGCTCTCGCAGGGCGAAAGGGACTGGGCGAGCTCTGCAAAATATAGGATTGGCATCCCGGTCAACACTGAGTTTAGCCGTATGTCCTTTCAAGGTTCCAAGCTCATCCTTGAAGACATCCAGGCATGTATCCAGCACATTTTTGAGTGTGTATGCTGCGGTAGGAAAAACGTTGGCTGCCCGGAGTTGATGAATGCTTTTCCACTTCAGTCGAATATTATGCTCAACCAGTTGCTGCCGAGTAAGGAAGGGCCCTTTCCAGGAATGACGATCAGGGGTAGGTGAAACTCACGGTTATCGTAGCCCACCGTGACGTCACATGTACCGCAGGGAACAATCTTCTCACCTGTATAGGTGGAGAGTCAATAGGTAGTAGGTTTCAGATGGGGTCGGTCAGCATCACTCCACAGGTTTGTGAAAACAGCATGACTGATGAGCGAGACGGCCGCACCAGTATCGACCTCCATTTGCAATGGTCGATTGTTGACGACAAGAGTGGCAAGAAGGGGGTCCCGCTTATGGTGAGAATCAATATGAAACAGGTCATACGATTCTGAATTGTTAGAAACAGAGCTCACCTGGTCAAGCTCAGGTTCCTCCGAACCGATAAACTGATTAATCTTCTTGTCAGCAGCTTTCTCTTTTCCCGATTTGCGAGTGATGCAAGGTGGAGCAATATGGCCAGTTTTCGAACAGAAATGGCAGGTGGCATCTTTGAACCGACACGTCTGCGGAGGGTGCTTTCAGTTGCACCGAAAATATTTGTTGTGTGTTTGAGACTGCACTGGCTTCTGACGAGGAGCCTTGTTCCAACGTTTTGGCTGATCATGATCCAACCGATTCACAAGGCTGGTACCAGTCGAGCGAGTGGCACCGATGCTTGTGGCATTGCGTTCAGCACTTTCCATGGAAATGGTGGTGTCTCTGGCATTTTGGAACGTCAGTCTTCTCTCAGCAAGCAGGCGTCTACGAGTGCGGTCATCGGACATGCCAACCACCAGCAAATCACGGAGCATGTCATCAATCGTGTCCCCAAACTCACACAGATGTGACAGTTTTTTGAGGTGTGCAATGAAGTCTGTGATCAACTGACCTTGATGCTGTCTGCATATGTAAAAATTAAACCGACTCAGGATGACTGAAGGAGATGGATTACAATGTTCCTTCAAAGCGGCCTTGAGCTCTGCATACGTGAGCTACTGGATTGTCCGAGGACGAATCAGGTTTTTAACGAGTGAACGTCTCACCACCGCAAACGGACAGGAAGACGGCCTTCATCCGGGCTTCGGTCGCGATGCCGTTCGCCTCGAAGTAAAAAGACAACCGCTCAGAATACGTGTCAAAATCTCCCTCATGAGCGTCGAATTCATCGATATGGCCGAATGAAGTCATGGTCTCGATGTTTATCCTCGTCGCCATGTAAGGTATCTCGACAGACTACGATCGATTGTAGCACACGTTTATTGACTCTCCCGATACAGGCCCGATTCACCACAGCACCATACGAGCTGGGGCGTAACTTCCGGAAAAAACGGAAATAAACCCGCGGTCACGGTGTAGGGATACAACGGTGAATATTTGCAGCTTCATACATGACATGGTGGGAAGGTGTGAGCAGACACTGCCATCATAAATTATAAAAGGAGCAGTGTCTGCCTGTCTGTTTGCCCGTCTGCCTGTCTCTTTGTTTGTTTGTCGTGTTATAACGACTACAGATTAACCGATGTCAAGAAATCCAATATGGTGGATTCAGGGAACTTCCGGGAAGGTTTGTGTTGCCAAACATAGGTACATGGATGGGTACAAGGGTTTTTACGGCGCAGCCCATTGGGCAATGCCGTCTGGAACTGCATTTGTCTGTCCTCACACTCTCTCTCACACTGGAACAAACTCACACTCTCTTCAATCCTTCTCCTCCTTCTAGGTCTTAAAAACAGCTGTTCACCACCATCGCTTGTCTTCCCCCATCCAAAACCTTGATATTTGCTACCCCCGTTAAAACACGCCAAGTCCACCTCTTTCAATTCCCAACTTCTTTCTTGAAATTCCTAGTAGTGTTCATTTGCTTTATACCATGTACCCCTCCCTCCTCACCAGCCCTCCCCCTTCCACAGATCTACCGATATCCCTGGTCTCTCCTGTTGTTGTGCTTGTGTGCTTCCCTCAAATTCGCCTCAAAACCTCCACAAGGAGTCTCAAGAAGGGGTAGTGGTCACTTGAAGTGATCGTGATCCTCGGTCCAGGATAGATTGAGCTCGACTCAACACCAACACAAGGAGTTCCAAGAAGGAGTAGTGGCCACCAGACGTGGTCGTGATCCTCGTTCCAGGGTACGTTCAGCTCGACTCAAAAATCTCCACAAGGTGTCCCATGAAGGTGTGATTGTCTTTAGACGTGGTCGTTATTCTCAGTCCAGGGTGGGTTCAGCTCGACTCAAAACCTACACAAGGAGTCCAAAGAAGGGGAAGTGGTCACCAGACGTGGTCGTGATCCTGGGTCCAGGATGGATTCAGCTCGACTCAAAACCTCCTCAAGTAGTCCCAGGAAGGGGTTGTGGTCACCAGACGTGGTTGTGATCCTCGGTCCAGGGTGGATTCAGCTCGACTCAAAAATCTCCACAAGGTGTCCTAAGAAGGGGTGATTGTCACCAGACGTGGTCGTGATCGTGGGTCCAGGGTGGATTCAGCTCAACTCAAAACCTACACAAGGAGTCCGAAGAAGGGGAAGTGGTCACCAGACGAGGTCGTGATCCTCGGTCCAGGATAGATTCAGCTCGACTCAACACCAACACAAGGAGTTCCAAGAAGGAGTAGTGGCCACCAGACGTGGTCGTGATCCTCGTTCCAGGGTACGTTCAGCTCGACTCAAAAATCTCCACAAGGTGTCCCATGAAGGTGTGATTGTCTTTAGACGTGGTCGTGATTCTCAGTCCAGGATGGGTTCAGCTCGACTCAAAACCTACACAAGGAGTCCGAAGAAGGGGAAGTGGTCACCAGACGTGGTCGTGATCCTGGGTCCAGGATGGATTCAGCTCGACTCAAAACCTCCTCAAATAGTCCCAGGAAGGGGTTGAGGTCGCCAGACGTGTTTGTGATCCTCGGTCCAGGGTGGATTCGGCTCGACTCAAAACCTCTTCAAGAAATCCCAAGAAGGGGTAGTAGTCACCAGACGTGGTCGTGATCCTCGGTCCAGGGTACATTCAGCTCCACTCAAAAATCTCACAAGGTGTCCCAAGAAGGGGTGATTGTCTTCAGACATGGTCGTGATTCTCAGGCCAGGCTGGATTCAGCTCGACTCAAAACCTCCGCAAGGAGTTTCAAGAGAGGGTAGTGGTCACCAGACGTGGTCGTGATCCTCAGTCCAGGGTGGATTCAGCTTGTTTCAAAACCTCCACAAGTTGTCTCAAGAAAGGGTGGTGGTCTCCAGACGTGGTCGTGGATCCTCGGTCCAGGGTGGATTCAGCTCATCTCAAAACCTCTTCAAGTAGTCCCAGGAAAAGTTTGTGGTCGCCAGACGTGGTTGTGATCCTCGGTCCAGGGTGGATTCAGCTCGACTCAAAACCTCCTCAAGGTGTCCCAAGTTGGGGGTGATTGTCTTCAGACGTGGTCGTGATCCTCATTCCAGGGTACATTCAGTTCGACTCAAAAATCTCCACAACATGAACGTTGTTGAGTTCGGACGCATTCTTTATCAGCCTTCGATCTTTTTCCGACTACTTTACAAATGGTCACGTGAGTTTAAATCAATACAAATTCACATTTAGAACATTGAAATTACATCAGATGAAGTAATTAAAACGAATCATTTCTCACAACTTGCTGGCTCGACGACAGAAGACGCCATTTGTATTTTTACCTCCTTCATCCCAACCTCGTTTGGAATCCCGTTCGGACATCTTGATCGGAAAGTGACTTATAAATGTCTGAAAAGGAATTCAGTTGTTTGTCCGGTATACTTTGCTCTCATTTCTAATCTGGAAGTTTGACTCATGGTGATTTTGCGATCAGTTTTCGCATATGGTCTAGTGGTTCGGATTCCTGGTTTTCACCCAGATGGCCTGGGTTGGATTCCCGGTGTGGAAAGTTTCTTTTTTAAAATAATGGAAATGGAGAACACGTGATTAAGGGGCGATCTGAGAAAGTGTGACTTTGAATATAATTTGTGGGTGGAGAAAAACGCAAAAGGGGGACGTGGTGGGAAAGTGTGAGCAGACACTGCCATCATAAATTTAAAAAGGAGCAGTGTCTGCCTGTCTGTTTGTCCGTCTGTCTGTCTCTTAGTTTGTTTGTCGTGTTATAACTTGACTACAGATTAACCGATTTCAATAAATCCAATATGGTGGATTCAGGGAACGTCCAGGAAGGTTTGTGTTGCCAAACATAGGTGCACTAGCGGGTTCACCCGTGGGAATCCCACGGGCATGGATGTGTGTGACATTTCGACATATTGAGTTAGATGCTGCTTCTTCATTTTTACCATACTAGGACGTGCCCGTACGTGGGTGCCCGTTCCTTGCCAAAAAAAAAAAAAAAAATGTCTTCGCCCATGCATGCATGGGCGTGCCCATGGGCCCATGGGCGTGCCCGTAAGTGCGTGATGTGACCGTACAATGAATGTATCGTCCCGACGCCGCAGCTCGGATGGCGCTTCAGTTAATCGGGCCTGTATCGGCAGAGTTATTATAAACGTGTACTACAATCGATCGTACCTTACAACAATCAACACAGATTGCAACGTCAAATAAATGAATACGCTCTCAAATGTGCCGTCCGAGGCAGCGTCTGCTCGCCACGTTCAGCATCAGTACGTCGTCACTATGACTATCCGTAAGTCCGGAAGTGACGTCCTCATTTGACTGTCCGGAAGGTCGCATATCGCAGTTACGATGAATCGCAAATTAGTTTTAATTAGTTTTAAAACATAGTTTAACGCCAACATAGCGCCAACATAGTTTGCCAACGTGAAATAAATGAATACGCTCTCAAATGTGCCGTCCGAGGCAGAGTCTGTTCGCCACGTTCGGCACACGTGATAGCTCGCTGCTCTCTGATTGGTTGAATCGTTTTTTGGACATAGCTCGGTAACTACTTCTCCGATTAATATGAAACCTTGAAAAGGCACATCCTCAGGTCCCCAGCAATATATCTGGCAAGTTTCAATTAGATCGGACCCGTGGTTGTCGAGAAACAGCGGTCACAGACAAACACACACACACACAGACACACACACAGAGATTACTGGAATTATAGATAGATAGATAGATGGTTACTGGCAAGTCATCAGATCCAGAAATGGTGTGATGAACACAATTTATTTATTTCACATAATATGTGACCCCTCACTCCTCTCCACCTGACACTCTCCTGTCTCCACCTGACACTCTCCTCTCTCCACCTAGCACTCCTCTCCTCTCCAATCCCTCACATTCCTCTCCTTTCCAATCCCTCACCTCTCCAATCCATCACATTCCTCTCCTCTCCAATCCCTCACACGCCTCTCCAATCGTGCCTCACACGCCTCTCCAATCGCGCCTCACACTCCTCTCCAATTGCACCTCACTCCTCTCCAATCGCGCCTCACACTCCTCTCCAATCGTGCCTCTCACTCCCCTCCAATCACTCCTCTCCAATCGCGCCTCACACTCCTCTCCAATCGTGCCTCACACTCCTCTCCAATCGCGCCTCACACTCCTCTCCAATCGTGCCTCACACTCCTCTCCAATTGTGCCTCACACTCATCTCCAATCGTGCCTCACACACCTCTCCAATCGCGCCTCACACTCCTCTCCAATCGTGCCTCACACTCCTCTCCAATCGCGCCTCACACTCCTCTCCAATCGCACCTCACACTCCCCTCCAATCACTCCTCACTCTCCTCTCCAATCGCTCCTCACTCGCCTCTCCAATCGTGCCTCACTCGCCTCTCCAATCGCTCCTCACTCGCCTCTCCAATCGGCTTTGCCCGTCTCGTTTCTCTCGTTTTTCTCCCGTCTCGTTATTTTTCTTGCTCCAAATCGGCCCGTCAGAATCGGAAATCGGCCCGTCTTGCTTTCTTGCTTGCACGTAAATAAATTGTGTTCATTACACCATTTCTGGATCTGATGACTTGCCAGTAACCATTTTGTAAAAATGAATGTGCAGCATCTAACTCAATATGTCGAAATGTCACACACATCCATGCCCGTGGGATTCCCACGGGTGACCCCGCAAGTTTGCATTGACGTTCGTCGATGGACTCGTTCGCCCGTCTCATTCGCTTTCTTGCTACATCCTGTTCAAGTCTGCGTTCTTCATCGATCGTCTCATTCATTTTGGAAATATAAGTTTCCACGCAGCGCATGAATTGTCACGATCCTCAAGAGGAATTTGTCTCGTAATCATCAAATGATAAATGGCAAGTAAATTATATTGTGGAAAATTAAAGATTTCAAATAAACCTATTTAAAGTGCATGCGCACATAACTAATTTTTAAAAACGAAGAAATATCTCTCGGTAATTTCCTGAAACATATTTTACTTCCGGCTAATAATGTTGAATGAAATAAAAACGAAGAAATATATGTCGGCATCATTGTTGACGTTTTTGTGACGACTGTCATCAAACGAAAAAGTAATATATCTTAACGGAAAAGCAAAAGCGAATTTTTAATATATATCGACACGTTGCCATCGGTGTCATGTTGGGCGGTGTATGATACACCATGACGCGATTTAAAAAAATATATCTCTGCATTTTCGGCGTGTGTGGAATGTTCTCAATTATTGCTGACACCGAGTCTAAAACCATCGATAAAAATGAAATCATATGGTGAGTTAGATTGGAGATAAAGGCGTGAGAGAGACTCAATGGCCTTGAAGTTACAGGCGTTTGAGAATTCATTTCGTTCTATAAACGGCAACTTTCATTGGATTTTCTTCCCGTTTTTTTTCAACCCAGTCTAAAACTATGTTAGCAACTGTGAAAAATGAAATGATATATCGAATTTGATTTGAAATAAAACTGGGAGAGAGAGCAAGACACCACGGGCCTACAAAACAGGCCTCAAAGCTATGCGAGTTAATAAAATGGTGGATATTTTTTGTTTATAATTATATGAAGCCACTCCCAGAATGGGTGGAGCTACTCTGCAAACCGAGTAAGCCACACCCCGGACAGACGCCCAACAGACAGACAGACAGACAGACAGACAGAATCATCTACGGCTATTATTATATATTGTTACAGACGCAGTTTTAGATGTTATATTGACCGAGCGGTGGTGTATTACCGCGTCCGAACAGTTACTCCCCGATTAGAACCCGATTCCACCCGACGTTGACCAGATCGCCCCACAGATATTCAATCGGGAAACCTCTAAAGCGACCGAAAGAGAAGGAAAAGAGAAAAAGACAGAGTACGGAGGAAGAACAGATTTATTATACACACACAAGCAAAAAGGAAGAGCGACCAAAATTATTTACAAGCAATGGATGGAAAAAGCAGTCACACAGTGCATCGTTAGCTTATTCTACT
Source organism: Myxine glutinosa (assembly GCF_964187855.1). Taxonomy (NCBI): domain Eukaryota; kingdom Metazoa; phylum Chordata; class Myxini; order Myxiniformes; family Myxinidae; genus Myxine; species Myxine glutinosa. The sequence goes on along the minus strand of NC_136264.1, from coordinate 122,769,884 downwards.
CAATTTACTTAATCCCAAGACAACGAGTAGGACAGGACGTTCACACTTACACAGGGGATATTGCAGGCAGGTAGGGCTTGAGGTGGATTGCTTGAGAGGGAGGCAAGGTCGGAGGCAGCAGCTCTCAATTCCTCGCGGTTTTTGGCGGGAAAACCCTCCGTCGCGTATCCGCTGCTGTAGATTTGGAGAGACGCGCTGGTTCGGCACACCTGCTCCTCTTCTTGTGGTGGAGCCGTCTCCCTCCTTTCAGCGCGTCTCTCCAAAGCTGGTTTCCTTGCCGAGTACCTCTCCTCTTTGGCTTGGAGCGTTTCGCATCTCACCGCTCCTCTTGGTGCCGCCTCTTTGCTCATCTCCCAGGTCATCTCCTGAAGCAGTCCCTTACAGTCGCTTTTATAACTCGCGGCGGAATCAAGTCGCCGGCTGCGAGGGCACGCCTACCGGTTCGCTCACCGCGGTGCTGATTGGCCATGCGACCCTCTGGCTCACTCCTCCCCTCGATGACGAGGTGGAGACATGCCTTTCTTCTCCGAGATTAGCACATGGGCAATGGCGGCTTGCGGGATTGAACACAACTCCCACCCTTTTGAAAGGAACTTTGGAGAGCGGAGATGTTTGGGGAAATTGCAAGGGCCTACTCTTATTTTGTTTGATACAATGCAAAGTCAATCTAGTGGGAAACACAGATTTAGCCTACATGGAATAAGGAAATACACTATTTAAAAAGATATATCGTGACCTATGTGTAAGTTTCATGGAATTAACTAGGAGGACGGCTGCGACCATTATTTACATTAACAGGGTGTTACCATACTTTTGTAACGTTCACATTGTAACGTTTTCACATTCGTTACACTTCCTCCAAAATTGTTACACTTCTCAAAAAAAACCGTTACACTTCTCAAATTCGTTACACACTTCTCAAAACCGTTACACTGCACCCTCCTTTCTTCAGGCCCGTACTCGGGCCTACTAAACTTTAACTTAGTGTGACACGTAGGTGTAATTCCCTCTACAATTAACCTGACCCTGAGTGTGACAATCTTAAAACACAAATAAGTATGTCCCCCTATTGCATTGCACCCTGTCTAACAGACTCAAGCCCACAGCTAACCGAATTACGGAATTATTCTCAAACTATACATTTACGGTGGGGAGCATTATTTACAATGACGTGATTTCTTATTTACAACGCAACCCAGGACCTGTGTTTTTTTTTTTGTTTCTTTCTTAGGGAACAAGAAAAAGAAATTCCTGTTGGGAGGGAGGAGACAGCACGCATTGCATCGATGCACCAGTACCAATACCACCAAAGCACCAAAAAGCACCACAAGCACCACAAAGCACCAAAAGCACCACTCGATGTGCAGTCACCATGGTTCTTAATAAACACAACAAAACAACTGGTGGTGGTCTTCACTTTCTCTGCTGGGCCGATGTTCTTCCCGACGTCTTCTGGCTTCATGCGGCCTATTTGGACATAATAAAAAGCACAACTTGTGTTCGTTTTTATTTAGGGCCTCAGGGGCCAACTAAGGGTGGTCCACCTGTTTGGCATAGGTGCCACCTTACCGAGGTCCGCAAGCAAGATTCCCTGGCCACTATGGCCGGTCTCCAACAGAGGTGCCCTGCCCCAGAACCTGGGGTCCATCAAGTGGTACTTGGCCGCAGAACAGCGGTCCATAAAGTGGTACATCAACGCAATGCATGCTGGTTCTGGGAATCTCGGGCGCACAATGGCCACCTCACGCACGCTCCCCTCGGCACCCAATGGCGCACAGGTCATGTGGGAGACAAAAGAAAGACAATTGAGCGAGGGGTGAGGTCACAAGGGTACACGTCAATAAGGCAATGCAAGGCGAAATGCGTACGGAGGGCGAAGTGAGAAAGCTCGTCCCTACCGTACGTCACCCCCCTGTCACCTACACTACCCTTGCCCTTACCCAATATTTACAAAACCTACCCATTTACAAATTCGTCACTACTGTCACGTCTTCCCCATATTTCCCCTATACCAAATTCGTCTCCACAATCCCTCTACTTCAAAATTTGCCATCACCAAATTCATCATCAATCCTCATAAGGAGGCAGAGATGGAACATCAAAGCACAATGTCACACCCACGTCATGATGCGTCTCACAATCCAAACATTTGCATCATAAAAAAAATAATCAAAACATGGCATGGTGCGGAGTACCTGTCACCTCAGGTGAGTGGATGCAGATGGTGCGAGGAGATCCTTCATCCCAACTATCTATCTATAATTCCAGTAATCTCTGTGTGTTTGTTTGTACGTTTGTACGTTTGTACGTTTGTACGTTTGTTTGTTTGTCTGTGACCGCTGTTTCTCGACAACCACGGGTCCGATATACTTTAAACTTGCCAGGTATATTGCTGGGGACCCGAGGATGTGCCTTTTCAAGGTTTGAAATTAATCGGACAAGTACTTACCGAGCTATGGCGATTTAGCCGTTCGCCGTTCGCTTTGGCATTGCGAATGGACCAAACCATTGCATGTAAATAGAGGGGGGGGTTCTGTGGTCGTTGCGAATGGACCAAACCATTCATGTAAATAGAGGGGGGGGGGGGGTTCTGTGGTCGTTACTGCCACGTGGTTTCAAAGTTTTTTTTTGTTGTTGTTGTTTGCACGCATGTTTTTTTGCACCCACGTACGGGCACGCCCTAGGATGTTTACACACACACACCCCTACACAAATTTTATTATTTTTTTTTTTTTGGCAAGGAACGGGCACCCACGTACGGGCACGTCCTAGCTTATATATAGTACGGGCATGCCCTAGTTTTCTAAATGACTTTAACACACTTTACACTACCCGGGGTCTTTCCCTGCCAATCCATTGGCCAACTTACACTATGGGTTCTAATAACCAATTCCCATTGACCAAACTGTGGTGCTTCTCAATTTGGGGTCTCACTCCCCCGATTCATCTCCCGGTGCCCTCGCACAATTTCTGGGCTGCGACGTGTAGCTCTCCCAGCAGGTCTACCCACCTGCACACCTCCACCACTGCAGTTGCCACCCGAGCTTACCTAGCTCCTCACCCTAACCTATCTAACTGGGGCAGGCCCCTCCTGGCTCTGTCACCCCACTCGGTGCCCTCTGGCACTGGGCTACCCGGGTCTGTCCTCCGGATCCTTGGGCCCCATCCACAACAACTACTACCGGCTCCCAGAGCCCACCTGCGGCCTCACCTGGCCGACATCCTTACAGTGGTGGAGCGCCCAACCAACTACACACACTAACAGGCTACACGCCCCGCCATTTCCACGACACTAATGCACCCATCCAAAGACCATTCTTTCACCCGCACCGCAGATGCCAATATCCAACCACAATTTACCTATACCCTCTACCTAACACTTACACTACCCGCCCCGGGTATCCGTGATGGGGGTCCACTCTTCCCCCATTCACACCTTCGCACCATCCACTCCACTCCACAATTTCCACCATACTCACTCCACGACCATCCATTCCAATACTCCATTTATTCCACACTACCATTCTCCATACCTGCTGTTGCACACCTGTGCCCTCACACCTGGTGCCACCTGCACCCTCCTTTCTTCCTGGACCATTTGGTCAACACAACACGCAATCACCACTACTCCCTCATACACTGCTCCACACACCTGTTCAGTTGCACACCTGTGCAATCACACCTGTTCAATCACACCTGTTCAATCCTCACACACACGGCATCATCTCAGCTAACTACTCCCCTCTGAAACTTGCGCTTCCCAGTCGTCCCTTTAAACTATTGCGCTCCCACGTCATTATAATCCACACTAATCTACCTGCGTCCCCACTACAGGTATCAGTCACTAACTAATCTTAACGTTACCTAATGTCATCTTCGCTAGATCCCTACAATTATCCAAGCCCTCCCTGGCTCGGTTGTCATAGCCACCCCATAAACTATTGCGCATTTGCCCCCACCTGTGAGGGATGGTGGATTTGCCATCCCACCACATCGGGGGTCTCTCACTATAAATTTTGCTCGTCCAAATTCCAACCAATTCAAAAATTTTCCATTTACTGCCAATTCTACCCACTATTATAAATTTCGTATCAAATCACGATCACTATCACTATCACCCGTCTCCTTATTACATCCTCTCGGTGCGCCAATTCACGTCTACAGCCCGGCTTCGTACAGCCGAGCAATGAACGCGGGTCGTTTTGTGCCAGCTGCTGGATACGTCCCGCATTCGTGGCAGGGACGGGGGCTTACCCGGCCGAGATCCCACGCACCACCTCGGCGTGGAGCCATCCAATGTCCCGATCTCGACCTGCCGGCACGTCTCAATAGAAAGTGGTCGCCATGACGACCCTTCCTACCGGCCTGCCCGCTCCGCCTAGTGGAGCCCGGACGCGGCCGTTCCAAGCGAGGCACAGCGTGGATCGCGTACGGCGGTTCTTTCGAAACCGCCGTGGTTCGGATCCCCGCTGGTCCTCGCGGCACGCGAAGCTGCCCGACGTGCACCGAGGGCCCGATTCGGCTATAAGTCGTTCTAACCTCTAACCTGGTTACCGTCGATGCTTCACCTGCATGCTTACAAGCATACGCTACCCCTTTCTTGCTCATACATGCAGCCGTTTCCATGCTCCTCGTTGTACCTTTCCTTACACACCTCGGTACACTCATTCCGCTCACCGACTTGGTCACACACCTGACCACCGAACACCTTGGCACACATTCGTCGCTCGCACACCTCACCAACACACCTCTTCGTGCCCCTTTCTCGGTCACCTCCTATGTGACAATCACAGGTGTGCTCTCACCCGCACACCCAACCACGTGCCTCACTACCAATTCCAGCGTGCATTTCCACTCACGCTCTACCATTCCAGGTGTGCATCCTTCCATTCCAGGTGTACATCCTCGCTCACCTGCCACAACCAACTCACGCTCCGTGTCACTCTCACTACTCTCACCTCCATTCTTGACAGCGCACTCACCCTTACTCTTGACAGCACACTCTTTCCTCATGCACCCGTCCGTTACACACCTTTCTCGCGCACACTCTCCCGTTACATCCTCTGTAACCCTCACCCCAGGTGTGCATTTTCTCGTTACATCCTCTGTAACACTCACCACACCGCGCTTCCATGTGCTCCCTCGCACACGCGCTACATCCAACTCACTCTTGACGGCACACTCACTCGTCGGCGCGCACTTTTTCCTCACACACCCCATGGTCGGACATTCTCGCACACCTCTTTTTTCGCACACCAGACCTGTCGCACACTTCACCAACGGCCTTTCACGAACACCCGGATCCAAACCAATCCCCAAGCCGACTGAAGCTTTCCTTACATCATGTACATTGCCACTCACCTCCGTACCTCGTCTCCGCACCTCCTTTGCCACCTGCAAACTTTTTATTTGGTTAGTGAGCATCACATCATGAGTTGAGCACCGACCTTGTACCAATTCCATCACCTCCTCCTGGATTTCTCTTTTAGTTTCTGTTCGTCCCTTCTTAATTTCACTCACCTCTTCTTCCACTTCCTCTAATTTTTGTTTAACCTCTTTTATTTCTCGGTGCGTCTCCTCAAGTTCGTCCTCTAAGGCTACCGTGACCGTCTCTATGTGCATCCTCACCTGCCGGTCCTTTGTCTCCATTATCTCTGTCACCTCGTCCACCCTCATTGTCAGTTCCTCACGTACCATCTGACATTGCCTCTGTGTCGCTATCAAGTCATTTTTAATTTCTTTTTGTGTCGCCTTTAACCCTCCGAGTACTGCAGTGTTCCTTTGAACCTGCTCCACTAACTTCGTTTGTCCCTCTGTCAGCTGTTCCACCTCCTCCGTCAGATCTTCTATTCCCCCTTGTAACTTTGCCGTATTATTTCTCACCTCTTTCTCCATACGCTTCTCACCTCGCTTTACCTCCTCGCGTAGCCCCGAAACCTCCTCACTTACCCCTCGTCGTATTTCCTGCATCTCTTTTGTAGATGCCACCCTCATCTGTCCCAATTCATCCCTCTGAGCATCCAGTTTGGTTTCTACCCCGATTTTCACCTCCTCTATCTGCTCTCCCATTTGTTTGATTTCCCTGGCAGATTGTTCCCCTATTTCCCGCAATTTGTCCTCCATCCTGTTTTCTAACCCCATTAACCCATTTTTCACCCCCTCTAACTGATTCTCCTGGGCAGCCATTCTGTTTTCCACCCCCGTTAACCCATTCTTTACCTCTTTTATCCCGTTGTCTAACCCCTCAAAATTTTTGTCTAACTTCTCACCGGTACCCCTCGCTTCGTCCCTCATTACCCCCATTTGCCCCATAATTCTGCTTTCCATTTCTTCGCTATTCTTGTCCATAAGGGCCTTCATTTGAATAAAAAAAAAGGTTCAAATCCACCAACGGCGCTGCTACGGTCACGGCAAAATTTGGTGCCGCTACACCCACGTGCACGAGGACGCCACTTTGCGCATCTGATACTTCCGCAACCACATTGCTATTTTTCTCCTCCTCCCTTTCCTCCACATACATTTCCCCGAGGTCCTGGGTCGATTCCACCCTGTCTATCTCTCCCACCGACATCCGATCGCCTTGATTGTCCATGGCGCGATCTCAAAATTCGGGTTTTATAAAACAAAATAAATTTCGGCAGCTTGTAATTTTGAGCGCGTTAAGCGCGCTTCGGGTCCGATTTCGGGTCCGGTCTCACTCCTCGACACCAATTGTTACTCTAATAGTACAATTGGTGTTCCAAAATTTTGGGCCTAACAAATTTAGTCCCAGGTCCGAATCCAACTCCTGACAACCAATTGTTACCGACGCGGTTTTAGATGTTATATTGACCGAGCGGTGGTGTATTACCGCGTCCGAACAGTTACTCCCCGATTAGAACCCGATTCCACCCGACGTTGACCAGATCGCCCCACAGATATTCAATCGGGAAACCTCTAAAGCGACCGAAAGAGAAGGAAAAGAGAAAAAGACAGAGTACAGAGGAAGAACAGATTTATTATACACACACAAGCAAAAAGGAAGAGCGACCAAAATTATTTACAAGCAATGGATGGAAAAAGCAGTCACACAGTGCATCGTTAGCTTATTCTACTCAATTTACTTAATCCCAAGACAATGAGTAGGACAGGACGTTCACACTTACACAGGGGATATTGCAGGCAGGTAGGGCTTGAGGTGGATTGCTTGAGAGGGAGGCAAGGTCGGAGGCAGCAGCTCTCAATTCCTCGCGGTTTTTGGCGGGAAAACCCTCCGTCGCGATTCCGCTGCTGTAGACGTCACGCGCTGGTTCGGCACACCTGCTCCTCTTCTTGTGGTGGAGCCGTCTCCCTCCTTTCAGCGCGTCTCTCCAAAGCTGGTTTCCTTGCCGAGTACCTCTCCTCTTTGGCTTGGAGCGTTTCGCATCTCACCGCTCCTCTTGGTGCCGCCTCTTTGCTCATCTCCCAGGTCATCTCCTGAAGCAGTCCCTTACAGTCGCTTTTATAACTCGCGGCGGAATCAAGCCGCCGGCTGCGAGGGCACGCCTACCGGTTCGCTCACCGCGGTGCTGATTGGCCATGCGACCCTCTGGCTCACTCCTCCCCTCGATGACGAGGTGGAGACACGCCTTTCTTCTCCGAGATTAGCACATGGGCAATGGCGGCTTGCGGGATTGAACACAACTCCCACCCTTTTGAAAGGAACTTTGGAGAGCGGAGATGTTTGGGGAAATTGCAAGGGTCTACTCTTATTTTGTTTGATACAATGCAAAGTCAATCTAGTGGGAAACACAGATTTAGCCTACATGGAATAAGGAAATACACTATTTAAAAAGATATATCGTGACCTACGTGTAAGTTTCATGGAATTAACTAGGAGGACGGCTGCGACCATTATTTACATTAACAGGGTGTTACCATACTTTTGTAACGTTCACATTGTAACGTTTTCACATTCGTTACACTTCCTCCAAAATTGTTACACTTCTCAAAAAAAACCGTTACACTTCTCAAATTCGTTACACACTTCTCAAAACCGTTACAATATATATATATATATATATATATATATATATATATATATATATATATATATATATATATATATATATATATATATATATATATATATAATATATATATATATATATATAAATAAATACATATATATATATTATTCGATTCAGTTATTATTATATCACCAGTTATTATGCGATTTCATGCCATCAGTGGTGAACCGCCATTAAGGTATCCCATTCAGCTCTCGCTGTACCTTAATGGGAGCGATAATACGTCATTACGTGCGCTAATAGGCTGGAGAACTGAGATTATATTTAGATATATTATATATATATACAGTCACGTGAAAAAGTAAGGACTTTTTGTAAAGTTTTGACTTTTTCAACATATAATATAACAAATATCATGAAACATTTACATTTTGTAGTCCATTGTATAATTTAAAGAAACACAAATGCAAATTTCACATGTGGAAAAAGTAAGTACACCCTTGGCTCTCATAGGTGGTTTTGCCCCCTTTGGCAGAAACAACATCAAGTAGGCGTTTCTTATAACTGTCTAGCAGTCGCTGACATCGACTGGGAGAAATTTTTGCCCACTCCTCCATGCAGAATTCTTCCAGCTGTGCAATGTTTGAGGGGTTTCTTGCATGCACAGCTCGTTTCAAATCCCCCCAACAACATCTCGATGGGATTTAGATCCGGGCTTTGACTTGGCCATTCCAGAACCCTCCATTTCTTTCTTTTCAGCCATTCCTTGGTGGATTTACTGGTATGTTTAGTGTCATTGTCATGTTTCAAGGTCCACACTCGGTTGAGCTTCAACTTACCGACAGATGGCCTCACATTATCCTCAAGCACCCTCTGGTACAATGAAGAATTCATAGTGGATTCTATGATGGTGAGTTGCCCAGGCCCTGATGCAGCAAAGCTGCCCCAAACCATAATATTTCCACCACCATGCTTTTCAGTTGGTATCAGGTTCTTGTGGTCAAATGCTGTCTTTGGTTTTCGCCAAACATGTCTTCTGGTACTGTGGCCAAATAGCTCTACCTTTGACTCATCTGTCCAGAGCACATTGTACCAAAAGTGCTGGTCTTTGCCTCGGTGTTCATTGGCAAACTTTAGTCTTGCCCTGATGTTCTTTCTGGACAGCAAGGGTTTCCTCCTGGGACACCTCCCATATAGATCAAATTTGTGCAGCCTCTTTGTAATGGTAGACGTGTGCACTTTGACATCAACAGTGGCAAGCGCTACCTGTAGGTCCTGTGATGACATTCTGGGGTTCTTGGAGACTTCTTTCAGCATCTTGCGGTCTGCTCTCGGGCTGCACTTCCTGGGGCGGCCTGGCTTGAACAAGTTGGCAGTTGTTTGGAATCTTCTCCACTTGTAGATGATCTTCAGGACAGTCGAATGATTGATTTCAAATTGTTTGGAGATCTTTTTAAAATCCCTTCCCAGACTTGTAGGCATCTATGATCTTCTTTCTGAAGGCCTCAGAGAGCTCTTTTGATCTGGGCATGGTCATGCCGCACACTTCAACAACAAAGAGCAAACCAAACTAAATGTCTGAGGTTTAAATAAGACAGGTTCCTCCAAGATCCTCTCCAACGATGTTCTATTCATTTGCACCTGAGCTGGTGCACCTGATTCTAATTTTAGGTATTTGAAGTAGTGATAAATGTAGGGGTGTACTTACTTTTTCCACATGCAAAATTTGCATTTATGTTTATTTAAATTATACAACGGACTCCAAAATGTAAATGTTTCATGATATTTATTATATTATATCACCTTTATCGATCAATATTTTTAAAATGAAGATCAAATAGCTGTATGTTGAAATATGTTGAAAAAGTCAAAACTTTACATGGGGTGTACTTACTTTTTCACGTGACTGTATATATATATATATATATATATATATATATATATATATATATATATATATATATATATATATATATATATATATATATATATATATATATAATCATATTATATATATATATATATATATATATATATATATATATATATATATATATGTATATATATATAATCATATATATATATATATATATATATAATCATATATAATCATATATATATATATATAATCATATATATATATATATAATCATATATATATATTGTCTATATATATATATATATATATATATATATATATATATATATATATATATATATATATATATATATATATATATATAATCATATATATATATATATATATATATATCTATATATATAAAGTAGAGTTGGTCCTGATCTATGTATCTATGATCTCTAAGATCTCGAGAACCCGTGGGCGGATTTGCGAGCGGAAAGTACTGTTCGACTCGGGATGGTCCCAGGAATGTCACGGAGACATAAACATTTTAAAAATTTCGGGTTTTAAAATTAGCGTATTATTAGCACTAGCAGAAGAGAGAGGGATTCGAAGGGAGGGAGCGCAGCGCTTCTAGCGCTTCTGACTACAGCACACCTTAAAATTAAAAAAACTTCGGGTTTTAAAATTAGTGTGTTACGCGTAATTAGCGCTAGCATAAGAGGGAGGGAATCTAAGGGAGGGAGCGCAGTGCTCCCTCCAGCGCTTCTGTTAGCGTAATTAGCGTATTTCGGAACGTTAATTTTTCAACTTCATTATTCGGAATCAGTACGTCCCAGAGAACCTTCGTAACGTTAATTTTTCAACTTCATCCGATTGACATGGGACCAACGGCATGTGACAAAGAGTGAAACATACAGGCTACATTTATTTGACGACAATGAGTTCCGACTTCCGACCTCGGTGGGATGACAGGCTGAGTCAACCCCCCTGGTGTGAAGGGGGAGGAGGAGGGGAGGGGGAAGAGAAGGGGAGGGGAACGAGGGGGAAGGGGATGGGAGGGGGAGGGGGAGGGGGAAGGGGGAGGGGGAGGGGGAAGGGGGAGGGGAGGGGGGGAGGGGAACGGGGGGGGAGGGGGAGGGGAGGGGCCCTTCTTCCCCTGGGCACCCCCGCACCCTTCCCTCCCCCCTTCCCCTCCCCCCCTCCCCCCCCTTCCCCCTCCCCCCCCATTCCCCTCCCCTCCTCTTCCCCCTCCCCTCCTCCTCCCCCGCTTCCCCCTCCCCCCTCCCCCCCGTTCCCCTCCCCTCCTCTTCCCCCTCCCCTCCTCCTCCCACTCCCGTGCAAAGCCGGGTACCTCTGCTAGTATATATATATATATATATATATATATATATATATATATATATATATATATATATATATATATATAAATAATCATATATATATATATATATATATGTATATATATATATATATATATATATATATATAATCATATATATATATATATATATAATCATATATATATATTGTATATATATATACCAGGACGTGCCCGTACGTGGCGTACCCGTAACCGTACCGTACCCGGTACCGTACCCGTACCGTACCCATACCGTACCCGTACCCGTGACGTGCCCATAATGAATATGTACAAAATAAAAATATGTATGTACTACAATCGATGGTACCTTACAACAATCAACACAGATTGCAACGTCAAATAAATGAATACGCTCTCAAATGTGCCGTCCGAGGCAGCGTCTGCTCGCCACGTTCAGCGTCACTATGACTATCCGTAAGTCCGGAAGTGACGTCCTCATTTGACTGTCCGGAAGGTCGCATATCGCAAAGCGAAAGAATCGCAAATTAGTTTTAATTAGTTTAAAAACATAGTTTAACGCCAACATAGCGCCAACATAGTTTGCCAACGTGAAATAAATGAATACGCTCTCAAATGTGCCGTCCG
>NC_136264.1:122612257-122757866 GCF_964187855.1 Myxine glutinosa | reverse complement strand
CATCCCCCCCTCTTCCCTCTCCCCTCCCCCCTCCCCCTCTTTCCCCCCTCCCCCCTTCCCCCCTCTCCCCTCTCCTCCCCCCCCCTTCCCCTTCCCCCTCCCCCCTCCCCCCCACCTCCCTCCCCTCCCGCCTCCCCCCTTCCCCTCCCCCTCCACCCTCAGCGTGATAAACAAAGAGCGCGGTTCGTAGATCGTAAATCCATGAGTGCCGTGGGCATCGGGTCCCTGGGTGCGGCGTAAAAGGGATAACAAATTCGAGTCCTTACGGTATTATTATATAGATGTATATATATGTATGTATATATGTATCTATATATATATATATAACACAGTTTGTGTGTGTGTAATGTTACCGATAGACTCCTAAATGGAGAGGCTTACGTGCTTGATATTTGACATAGACATGGCCATTGAGCGTGGGACGAACATGGCCGAACTCAAAATATTTGACGATCCATATTTTTTTATTCATATTTACCTCAGCGCATTTCAGCGAAGTACCCGCTAATTTCAGCCGGTTCCAGAGCAGCTCGCTGATTCGCTCAGAGCGATCACGTGATGTTCCATTCCCGCCGCCAGACTGATTCGCTCAGAGCGATCACGTGATGTTCCATCCCGTCACACGTCACTTCACCTTTTATGCGATCGGGTTTTGTATCGATTTTGTGCGATATGAATTAAATGTCTTTGAAACAGCTGTGAAACGTCTTTCCACAACCCTTCCGTAACCGATTGGAGCAGTTTCTTGCCGCACAAAACGAGCTCCGCGAAGCGAGTTGGTCGAGTCGTGCTGACCAAGATGGCGACACGGCGGCTTCACTTTTCACGGAGTATGAGCGTTCTATATATTTTCAATTCAGTGCGCCCGTGATTTGTGGCATAGACATGACCATTGGGCCTTCACGGTGTAATTTGTGCGAGGCTTTTGTCCGAGTGAGCGTGAGTCGAGAGGGCGAATGTACGGGTTGGGAATGTACGGGTCTCCCTTCCCCCGCCCAGGCAACGCCGGTACTGGAGGACGTCACAGGATCGGTGAGTCTCCAAAAGCCGCTTCGTGCTGTTGCGAATATGCAGGACTATGTCCGATTGTTGTGCTGCTCTCCGACCATGAGAACTGCAACGTCATTGTTGACTGGCCATCCCCTCCCCTCCCCCCTCCCCCCCTTCCCCCCTCCCTCCCTCCCCTCCCCCTCCCCCCTCTCCCCCTCCCACCCTCCACCCCTCCCATCCCTCACCCTCCCCTCCCCCCCCTCTTCTCCCCTCTCCCCTCCCCCTCCCACTCTTCTCCCCTCCCCTCCTCTCCCCCCCGTTCCCCTCCCCTCACCTCCCCCCCGTCCGGCAATGCCGGTTACTTCTGCTAGTATATTATAAAGAAATATTATCCATTTGTCATCTTGAACTTTACAAATCCCTTCAACACACCAGGTCGTAATAAAATTTGCAAGGTCGTTTGCAGTTTGGGCATAGTTGAATTCAAGTTTGAGCCTTGCTGACACCAAAGAACTAAAAAAAAAACATAATACTACATTCTTGCATGAGTCTGCCGCCCAGTTTCGCCTTCCGTGACAGGTATACGGCAAGTTTAGCGGTAGCCGTTAGGAAATCGAATACAATAGATGTAGTTTCCTTTTTGGGAGGAAAACCAAAGATGTAAGCCTTCAAAGAAAAGGTAATCCGCAATCTATGGAAAATAAAATTTAACCAATAAAGCAAAGGAGAAAGTCTTTCACAATTAATGAAGGCATGAAACAAGTCTTCCCTCTCCGGACAAAAGGGGCAACAGCCGGAAATGAGGGGGAAAAAAACGAATGACAGCGTTGGAAGGAACAATCCAGTGGGCCAAACGCCACTGAAGGTCACCTGTTCTTTTAGATATAAGTCCAGCATACATTGTATCCCATAAAGGCTCAGATGGGGGACCGGGAGGCAAGAGTCCTTTCCACCGGGTAACCCCAGCTAGAGGTGGGTCCCCAAGAAGTAGTTTCACACAAGACCTATAAATGCTCTTGCTGCTCATAGCATGGAAGGGGGGTGACCCTGTATTCATGGGGGGCAGATCATTTGGGGTAAAAGCCACAATTAATTTTGGAACTGTGGGCTCACCCTCTGCGTCCTGGGTCCAATGTAGGCCTAGCTGGTGGCCTCTTCAGATCACCGCTCTTAGTATGTTCCCGATTAACCTCCTGGACCGAACACCTGTTAGGTCCGCCAGCTCATTCGCAGGTTTCCATCCATGGCCAGAGTCATGCTGGAGATGACACACTTTTAAAATGTTGGCCACTATAAAATGTTGGCAGAAATTGCGACTCCTCGGGATATCGGGGAAAAGTAGATTTGAAAAATAAAGGCTCGTGTGCAAACATGTTCGTGCCATACGAGTCTGTTTGACGACATCGAAACGCCCTGCCAGGCATTCAAGAGGCTCTGATAAAAGACTGGAAGCAGAGATGCATCAACGTGTTGAAGGTTGGTCAAAAACAGTTGCTGTCCGTAACCGAGCCTCCCAGCTCGTTGAAGAATAGAGCAGGCCAAGGGCTTGCCTGGTGAGTGTTCTGCATAAAGCAAGCGTTGGATGGAGCGGAGCCGGAAGGCCAACAGGCGGCATTTCACGTCAACAAGACCATGACCACCCTCGGCCGAGGGACAACATATGGCGCTGGGTCGAAGCCAGTGGTAGCCTCCCCAAAGAAAATCCACCAGTTTTCTCTGAATAGCTTGAAGCAAAACCTCCGGTGGTTGCAGGCAGATGAAGCGGTACCACAAAAGGGTAGTGACGAGGTTGTTGACAACCAGCACACGACCTTTATAGGAAAGGTGGGGTAGAGCTCTTTTCCATCGGCTCAAACGCTTATCCACTTGGTCAATGATCCTCTCCCAATTGTTCTGGACATACTTAGGAGGACCGAGGAAGACGCCCAAATACTTGATGCCATCGTTTGCCCACACTAGCTCTGCAGGAAGGGGTGGTGGTGGTAATAACGGTGGCACAGGTAAGTCATTGTTGGGAAAAGGGAACCATAGAGCCTTGCTTTTCCCCCAATTGCATCTTAATGATGAGGCAAGGTTGAAGTCCAACAAACACTTTGCCAAGGCGTCACTGTCGCATTTTCTTTTTATGATGACACATAGGTCGTCGACATATGCAGACAGGGTCAAAGGTGGGTGTCCTGGAGAAAGAACAAGTCCAGGGATATCTTTTCTGAGGGCGATTAAGAGAGGTTCCAAGGCGAGGGCAAATAATAGACCTGAAAGTGGACAACCTTGCCTTACCCCTCTCTGAACCTTTATGGGTGGGCAAAATTCGTTGTTAACTTTGATCAAGCTGGAGATGTTTGAATATAACAAAGCTATGTAGGCTCTAAAATTAGCACCGAGCCCGCAAGCTTGTAACACATGACACAAAAACTTATGATCAATGCTATCAAAGGCCTTTGCAAGGTCAAGAAACACCAATCCAAAATCCTCTGACACATTTACCGGTTAACAAATCTCTGATTAGGAATATGTTGTCGTAGATGGATCTGCCAGGGATGCTGCAACTTTGATCATGTGACACCAGATCACCAATAACTGTCTTCAACCGGTTCGCAAGGACCTTGGAAAACAGTTTGTAATCCGTGCACAACAAAGAGATCGGACGCCAGTTTGACAGGTGTCGGAGATCGCCGGTCTTTGGTAGCAGGCAGAGTAGTGCTCTTCTAAAACTGAGCAGTAATTCTCTGGATAAAAGAGATGCATCCAGAACGTTGAGCAGCTCTGGGCCCAAAATGTCCCAGAATGCCAAAAAAAATTCGGCGGGTAGGCCATCGATGACTGGGGCCTTTCCCGACTCCATCTCAGCAAGTGCACCGGTTAACTCTGGAAGGGTAATTGGAGCATCCAGTTCCAGACGTTGGGCCTCAGTCACAGAAGGAAGATGAGAGGTCAAAACATTCATCATTTCATGAGAAACCGTTTTGGCTTTGAAAAGATCAGAAAAGAAATCGATTACATTTAATCTTATATCACTTGGATTAGTAAGGATGTTCCCCCCTGGGTCCAAAACCGAAGATATAAGTCGTGTTGGTTTATCTACAGTTTCTAGATGAAAGAAAGACTTAGTCGGGGTATCTGAAACCTTGATATTCTGTATTCTTAGCCTAACCAGTGTGCCCGCCGCTTTTTCATGGATCAAATCCCTTAATTGGGCCTTCTTCTCAAGTAGCAACCGATAGTTCACTGCGTTGCTCTCATTGGCCAGCTTGCTCTCTAACCTTAAGATGTCTGCTTCTAAGCAAGCCATCGTGATATGTTTTACATTGGTACAGTGTGAATTAAATTGTTGACAAAATACTCGAATTTGGGCCTTTAGGTTATCCCACCAGAGACTAATTGAGGAGAAAGAAGATTTTTTAGTACTCATTTCAGCCCAGAAATCACGAAAGGAGTCTGTAAATCAACTATCTTCTAAAAGTTTAACGTTAAACTTCCAGTAACTATTTCTGCATGTGGGTCGAGGAAAAGAAAGATCTAAGGTTACCATATGGTGGTCTGAAAACAATGACGGAAAACAACCTGAAGAGACCGCGACGTTCCTAAAAGGTACATTAATGTACCAGCGGTCGAGTCTTGCCGAAGACACCCGACCATTGGCACATCGACACCAGGTATACTGGGCTACGTTGGGGTGATGCAATCGCCAAACATCAAGTAGACCGGCCGTCTTAAAGAAACGGGCTGGATCCGCATGGGACTCGGGGTGGGGTTCTGCAGAATTTCTGTCCTTCAAAGGGTCAAAGGTGCAATTAAAGTCACCACCAATGCACACACATTGGTCGAGATCAACTGATTTCAGGTGATTTATCATGGAGGTGAAGAAGGCCTTTCGGTCCCTGCTCTCACTAGGTGCGTACACATTGAAAATGGTGCAGCGGAAGTTTTGGTGTACGAGCTGAAGGGAAATAAGCCGGCCTTTTATGACTTCCTGAAAATAGCAAGACTCGAAAGCTAGACCTGGCGTTAGAAAAAACCCAACCCCAGCAGATGAGGCTGACAGATTGCTAAAATAGCATTGCCCTTTGAAAGTTTGGCACCAGTCATGTTCCACGTTAGGTGTGATGTGGGTCTCTTGTAGTAAAAGAACATTTGCCTTTTTACGATCAAACAAGTTTTTGACTTGGGCCTGACGGAGGTGACTTGCACCCCACACCATTCATGTTTAAGGTCGCAAAGGAAATGTTTTTCATTCCGTGTTAATGAAATCGCCCTGTGCTTGGGAACACTCCGTACCTGCTCGGGTAACAAACTTTCTTAATCTGTGGAATTGAGATCTCGTCAGGTCAAAATCCTCATGCGCTTTGATTATTGACTTTGCGGTGCACATGAATGCTGCCGAATCAGGGAAATAGTCTTTAATTACGATGTTACAGTGACGATACGTTTCGTTAAGGAAGGTAAAAATGAGTCGAGGGGATACCTGTGAGTGACCTGTCACCGATTGTGACAGCTCGGTTGCCTCAATGTCATCCTCGGACTCAGACACGTCAGATAACATGTCGTCAGGTTCTGGGGTATTACCCGCTGCCCCCGCGATCTTGTCTGGAGGCACCTTCACAAGTTTCCCAAGGTGTTCCCATGAGCACTCGTTAACACTTTGGTGAATATTTTTTGTATCTGGGATTGGAGCTTGGGTTTGAGACCCCAGCAAACTCAGATTTACCGGCCCCGTTTGTAAAGTGGGAACGTTTATTGAATCCTTAGTCTGCTCGGTATTTAAAGGGGAAACAAGCGGAAAACCATTCCCTAGCTCGGAAATGGTAGTAATTTCACTGGAGGTTTCGCACTCAGAAACTTCCAGGTGAGAGGTACAAATTATATTTTTCGGCTCATTTACATAATGAGACTCGCTAGTATCGTTGGCAACGGTATTCCTATACTCAGTTAGTGAGGGAATGTCAGAGGGACACTCGGACACATGTGCACCGGGAATGGTGCCGCCCATGACCGCCTTCTTTGCAGCACCAGCGAAATTGCTTGGCGCTGGTGCTCTTCGCTTTTTAGCATACACTATGGATTCTTCGTTCATGGGTTCGGGAAAGGGGGCAATGCTAGTTGTGTCAGTCACATCGGTGGGTGTCATCACATTGGAATCGGAAAGCACCGGTGTGTCAGACAACTCAGTCGGGGTGTCAGAAGGTACGGTCGGGGTGTCAGAAGGTACGGTCGGGATGTCAGAAGGTACGGTCCGGGTGACGGAAGGTACGGTAGGGGTGTCAGAAGGTACGGTCGGGATGTCAGAAGGTACGGTCCGGGTGTCAGAAGGTACGGTCGGGGGGTCAGAGGGTACGGTCGGGGTGTCAGAAGGTACGGTCGGGGTGTCAGAAGGTGCGGTCAGGGTGTCAGAGGGTACGGTCCGGGTGACGGAAGGTACGGTAGGGGTGACAGGAGATACGGTCCGGGTGACGGAAGGTACGGTAGGGGTGACGCGAGATACGGTCCGAGTGTCAGAGAGCACGGTCGGGGTGTCAGAAGGCGCGGTCAGGGTGTCAGAGGGTACGGTCCGGGTGACGGAAGGTACGGTAGGGGTGACAGGAGATACGGTCCGGGTGACGGAAGGTACGGTAGGGGTGACGCGAGATACGGTCCGGGTGTCAGAGAGCACGGTCGGGGTGTCAGAAGACGCGGTGGAGGGATTGGCCTTTTTACAATCTCTTTCGATATGCCCCGATTCACCACACTTTGGACAAGCGGTCTTCGGACAAAACCTTTTAACGTGTCCGAATTCTCCACAATTAAAGCATGTAAGGAGGCTGAGGAAGCATACATGTGGTATTCCCGATCGTCCAACGATACTTGGAAGGATATATTTAAACCCGTATCGGCTCCGCGATCCGGGAGAATTATGTACACCTGCCTCCTAAAGCTCATTACGTGTTTAACACGATCGCTGCGACACCCGAGCGGGATCATTGAGATTCGGGAAACAATTTTACCATAACGAGACAGAACGGATAGGAGTTTCTCGCCTGGCATGAACGGTGGTACGTTGGATATTGTTATCTTGGTCGCTGGCGTATCCATAGGGGATACCGTAATATAATGACCCCCTTTTATGGTTAGACTCGGTACTAACGACGTCATGAACGAACTTTTCTTCTGACACGAAGACAACAAATTTCTGGTTCATTCGTGATGCCGCTCGAACATTACCGTCTCCTATGATGGATCCCACGGCAAGGATAATGTCCTCAGTAGGAGCTCCTTCAGGCGGAACACATGCGAATGCATGCTTCTGTGTTAAATTTTCGAACGCCTCGTAACGAGAGCGTGTATTCGCCATACCAGCGAATGTACCCCCCCCCCTCCTCCCCCCACTTGTCCGAACCGGACAAGAAGGTATCAAACCTAAATAATCGAACTAAAGTAAATAAAAAACGTGCATTATAAGCACAAAAATGGCTTGCAAAGCGCCGTCATAGCCAGTAGGCCGCACCCAAAATGGGTCCGCTCTCAATCCTCTCTCTCTCGAAGACAAAGGTGTAGAACGGATGAAAACAAAATGCCAAAGCACACAGGATGGAAAAGGAGAGGGAGGGGGCAGGGGAGGAGGAAATCTCACAATGGGCTCACCACAACACAGAGCAATTGCTCACAGCCGCCACCCCCAACACAAACGAGAGAGAGAGAGAGAGAGAGAGAGAGAGAGAGAGAGACTTGACTTTGACTTTTAAGCTCTTTTTATTATAAAAGTATAAAACAAGAGTACCACCAAAAGCAATTCATCCAGGAAAATCAGTAAAATCATAGCAATCCCGGAAGGAAAAAACAATCGGTGCACTGCAAACCAAGCGACAGAAAAGGTGCAAATACCAAAAAAAACACACGAGGAGAAAATCTAGGCATAATTTCTAAACTAGGCATAATTATATATGTACAAATTTACAATCGCATCTGCAACCCTGAGGAGAGACCTAAGAAAGAAAGAGTAGGTCAAGACCAGGGGGGGGGGGGGGGGGAAACGCCGGCAAGGAGAAGCATGGAACAGTGTATAGGAAACACCCACACTGTATTATACAGAAATTAACAATTTGTTATCTTGGACCTCACAAATCCCTCCAACACACCAGGTCGCAACAAAATTTGCAAGGTCGTTAGCAGTTTGGACACAGCCAAATTCAAGCTTGAGCCTTGCTGACACCAACGAACTAAAAAACACCATAATACTGCATTCCTGCATGGGTCTGCCGCCCAGCTTCGCCTTCCGCGACAGGTATACGGCCAGTTTAGCAGTAGCGGTTAGGAACCCGAATACAATAGATGTGGTTCCCTTTTTGGGAGGAAAGCCAAAGATGTAAGCTTTCAAAGAAAAGGTAACCTGCAATCTATGGGAAATAAAATTTAACCAATGAAACAAAGGAGAAAGTCTTTCACAATTAATGAAAGCATGAAACAAATCTTCCCTCACCGGACAAAAGGGGCAACAGCCGGCAATGGGGGGAAAAAAACGAATGACAGCATTGGAAGGAACAATCCAGTGGGCCAAACGCCACTGAAGGCCACCTGTTCTTTTAGAAATAAGTTCAGCATACATTGTATCCCATAAAGGTTCAGAGGGGGGACCGGGAGGCAAGAGTCCTTTCCACCGGGTAACTCCAGCTAGAGGTGGGTCCCCAAGAAGAAGTTTCACACAAGACCTATAAATACTCTTGCTGCTCATAACATGGAAGGGGGGTGACCCTGCGCTCATGGGGGGCAGCTCGTTTGGGGTAAAAGCGACACCTAATTTTGGGACTGTGGGCTCAACCTCTGCGTCCTGCGTCCAATGTAGGCCTAGCTGGTGGCCCCTTCGGATCACCGCTCTTAGTATGTTCCTGATTTGCCTCCTGGACCGAACACCTGTTAGGTCCGCCAGCTCGTTCGCAGGCTTCCATCCCTGTCCAGAGTCGTGCCGGAGATGACACACTTTCAGGATGTTGGCCACTATAAAATGCTGGCAGAAGTCGCGACTCCTCGGGATATCGGGGAAAAGTGGGTTGAAAAATAAAGGCTCATGTGCATACATGTTAGTGCCATACGAGTCTGTTTGGTGACTTATCGAAACGCCCTGCCAGGCATTCAAGAGGCTCTGATAAAAGACTGGGAGCAGAGATGTATCGACATGTTGAAGGTTGGTCAGGAAAAGTTCCTGTCCGTATCCGAGCCTCCCAGCTCGTTGAAGAATGGAGCAGGCTAAGGGCTTTCCTGGTAGGTGTTCTGCATAAAGCAAGCGTTGGATGGAGCGGAGCCGGAAGGCCAACAGGCGGCATTTCACATCGACTAGGCCATGACCACCCTCGGCCAAGGGACAACATATGGCGCTGGGTCGAAGCCAGTGGTAGCCTCCCCCAAAAAAATCCACCAGTTTCCTCTGGATAGCTTGGAGCAAAACCTCCGGTGGTTGCAGGCAGATGAACCGGTGCCACAAAAGGGTAGTGACGAGGTTGTTGACAACTAGCGCGCGACCCTTATAGGAAAGGTGGGGTAGAGCTCTTTTCCATCGGCTCAAACGCCCATCTACCTGGTCAATGATCCTGTCCCAATTGTTCTGGGCATACTGAGGAGGACCGAGGAAGACGCCCAAATACTTGATGCCATCGTTTGCCCACACTAGCTCTGCAGGAAGGGGAGGTGGTGGTAATAACGGTGGCATAGGTAAGTCATTTTATGGAAAGGGGATCCACAGAGCCTTGCTTTTCCCCCAATTACACCTAATGATGAGGCAAGGTTGAAGTCCGACAAACACTTTGCCATGGCGTCACTGTCGCATTTTCTTTTTATAATGACACAAAGGTCGTCGGCATAAGCTGACAGGGTCAAAGGTGGGTGTCCTGGAGAAAGGACGAGTCCAGGGATATCCTTTCTGAGGGCGATTAAGAGGGGCTCCAAGGCGAGGGCAAATAATAGACCTGAAAGTGGACAACCTTGCCTTACCCCTCTCTGAACCTTTATGGGTGGGCAAAATTCGTTGTTAACTTTGATCAAGCTGGAGATGTTTGCATATAACAAAGCTATGTAGGCTCTAAAATTAGTGCCAAGCCCACAAGCTTGTAACACATGACACAAAAACTCATGATCAATGCTATCAAAGGCCTTTGCAAGGTCAAGAAACACCAATCCAAAATCCTCTTTGACACATTTACCAGTTAACAAATCTCTGACTAGGAATATGTTGTCATAGATGGATCTGCCAGGGATGCCGCAACTTTGATCAGGTGACACCAGATCCCCAATAACTGTATTCAACCGGTTCGCAAGGACCTTGGAAAACAGTTTGTAATCCGTGCACAACAAAGAGATCGGACGCCAGTTTGACAGGTGTCGGAGATCGCCAGTCTTGGGTAGCAGGCAGAGTACTGTTCTTCTAAAACTGAGCGGTAATTCTCTGGATAAAAGAGATGCATCCAGAACATTGAGCAGCTCTGGGCCCAAAATGTCCCAGAATGCCGAAAGAAATTCGGCCGGTAGGCCATCGATGCCAGGGGCTTTTCCCGACTCCATCTCAGCGAGTGCACCGGTTAGCTCTGGAAGGGTAATTGGAGCATCCAGTTCCAGACGTTGGGCCTCAGCCACGGAAGGAAGATGAGAGGTCAAAACATTCATCATTTCGTGAGAAACTGTTTTGGCCTTGAAAAGTTCAGAAAAGAAATCGATTACATTTAATCGTATATCACTCGGATTTGTTAGGATGTTCCCCCCTGGGTCCAAAACCGAAGATATAAGTCGTGCTGGTTTCTCTACAGTTTCTAGGTGAAAGAAAGCCTTAGTTGGGGTATCTGAAACCTTTATATTTTGTATTCTTAGCCGAACTAGTGTGCCCGCTGCTTTTTCATGGATCAAATCCCTTAATTGGGCCTTCTTCTCGAGTAGCAACCGATAGTTCACTGGGTTGCTCTCATTGGCCAACTTGCTCTCTAACCTTAAGATGTCTGCTTCCAAGCAAGCCATCGTGATATGTTTTACATTGGTACAGTGCGAATTAAATTGTTGACAAAATACTCGAATTTGGGCGTTTAGGTTATCCCACCAGAGACTAATTGAGGAGAAAGAAGATTTTTTAGTACTCATTTCAGCCCAGAAATCACGAAAGGAGTCTGTAAATAAACTATCTTCTAAAAGTTTAACGTTAAACTTCCAGTAACTATTTCTGCATGTGGGTCGAGGAAAAGAAAGATCTAAGGTTACCATATGGTGGTCTGAAAACAATGACGGAAAACAACCTGAAGAGGCCGCGACGTTCCTAAAAGGTACATTAATGTACCAGCGGTCGAGTCTTGCCGAAGACACCCGGCCATTGGCACATCGACACCAGGTAAACTGGACTATGTTGGGGTGATGCAATCGCCAAACATCCAGTAGACCGGCCGTCTTAAAGAAACGGGATAGGTCCGCATGGGACTCGGGGTGGGGTTCTGCAGAGTTTCTATCCTTCGAAGGGTCAAAGGTGCAATTAAAGTCACCACCAATGCACACACATTGGTCGAGATCAACTGATTTCAGGTGGTTTACCAGGGAGGTGAAGAAGGCCTTTCGGTCCCTGCTCTCACTAGGTGCGTACACATTGAAAATGGTACAGCGGAAGTTTTGATGTGCAAGCTGAAGGGAAATAAGCCGGCCTTTTATGACTTCCTGAAAATGACAAGACTCAAAAGCTTGACCTGGCTTTAGAAAAAACCCAACCCCAGCAGATGAGGCTGACAGATTGCTAAAATAGCATTGCCCTTTGAAAGTTTGGCACCAGTCATGTTCCACGTTAGGTGTGATGTGGGTCTCTTGTAGTAAAATAACATTTGCCTTTTTATGGTCAAACAAGTTTTTGACTTGGGCCTGACGGAGGTGACTTGCACCCCACACCATTCATGTTTAAGGTCGCAAAGGAAATGTTTTTCATTCCGTGGTAATGAAATCGCCCTGTGCTTGGGAACACTCCGTACCTGCTCGGGTAACAAACTTTCTTAACCTGTGGAATTGAGATTTCGTCAGGTCAAAATCCTCACGCGCTTTGATTTTTGACTTTGCGGTGCACATGAATGCAGCCAAGTCAGGGAAATAGTCTTTAATGACAATGTTGCGGTGACGATACGTTTCGTTAAGGAAGGTAAGAATGAGTTGAAGGGATACCTGCGAGTGACCTGTCATCGCTTGTGACAGCGCGGTTGCCTCAATGTCATCTTCGGACTCAGACACATCAGATAACATGTCGTCAGGATCTGGGGTATTACCCGCTGCCCCCGCGGTCTTGTCTGGAGGCACCTTCACAAGTTTCCCAAGGTGTTCCCGAGAGCACTCGTTAACACTTTGGTGGATATTTGTATCTGGGGTCGGAGCTTGGGTTTGAGATCCCAGCAAACTCAGATTTACCGGCCCCGTTTGTACAGTGGGAACGTTTATTGAATCCTTAGTCTGCTCGGTATTTAAAGGGGGGACAAGCGGAAAAACATTTCCCAGCTCGGAAATGGTAATACTGTTACAGACGCGGGTTTTAGATGTTATATTGACCGAGCGGTGGTGTATTTAACCGCGTCCGAACAGTTACTCCCCGATTAAAACCCGATTCCACCCGACGTTGACCAGATCGCCCCACAGATATTCAATGGGGAAATCTCTAAAGCGACCGAAAGAGAAGGAAAAAGAAGAAGAAGAAGAATACGGAGGAAGAACAGATTTTATTATACACACACAAGCAATGGATGGAAGAAGCAGTAACACAGCGAATCGTTAACTTACACTATTCATTTTTACTTAGCCCCAAGACAAACGAGCAGGACAGGACGTTCACACTTACACAGGGGATAATGCAGGCAGGTAAGGCTTGAGATGGATTGCTTGAGAGGGAGGCAAGGTCGGGAGGCCGCAGTTCGCAATTCCTCGCGGTTTTGGCGGGAAACCCTCCGTCGTGTCTCCACTGCGGTAGACGTTACGCGCTGGTTCGGCACACCTGCTCCTCTTCTTGGGGTGGGGCCGTCTCCCTCCTTTCAGCGCGTCTCTCCAAAGCTGGTCTCCTTGCCGAGCACCTCTCCTCTTTTGCTCGGAGCGTTTCGCATCTCACCGCTCCCTTTGGTGCAGCCTCTTTGCTCCTCTCCCAGGGTCATCTCCTAAAGCAGTCCCTTACAGTCGCTTTTATCACCTCGAGCGAAATCAAGCCGCCGACTCCAAGGGCACGCCTACCGAGTCACTCACCGCGGTGTTGATTGGCTGTTTAGGGCTGGTTCACTCCTTCCCTCTTATGACGAGGTGGAGACACGCCTTTCTTCCCCAACCCTACCTCGTGGCCAATGGTGGTTTGAAGAAAACCGGCCAAAATGCGGAAGGCAATTGGAAGGGAGGTTTTGGGGAAATTGGAAGGGCCTACGCTTATTTTGTTTGATACAATGCAAAGTCAATCTAGTGGGAAAACACATACTTAGCCTACATGGAATAAGGAAATACACTATTTAAAAGATATATCGTGACCTGCGTGTAAGTTTCATGCAATTAACTAGGACGCCGACTGCGACCATTATTTACATTAACAGGGTGTTACCGTACTTTTGTAACGTTCACATTGTAACGTTTCCACATTCGTTACACGGCACCCTCCTTTCTTCAGGCCCGTGCTCGGGCCTATTAAACTTTAACTTAGTGTGACACGTAGGTGTAATTCCCTCTACAATTAACCTGACCCTGAGTGTGACAATCTTAAAACACAAATAAGTATGTCCCCCTATTGCATTGCACCCTGTCTAACAGACTCAAGCCCACAGCTAACCGAATTACGGAATTATTCTCAAACTATACATTTACGGTGGGGAGCATTATTTACAATGACGTGATTTCTTATTTACAACGCAACCCAGGACCTGTGTTTTTTCTTTTTTTTTCTTTTTAGGGAACAAGAGAAAGAAATTCCTGTTGGGAGGGAGGAGACAGCACGCATTGCATCGATGCACCAGTACCAATACCACCAAAGCACCCAAAAAGCACCAAACACCACAAAGCACCACAAAGCACCCAAAAGCACCATCCGGTGCGCAGTCACCATGGTTCATAATAAACACAACAAAACAACTGGTGGTGGTCTTCTCTTTCTCTGCTGGGCCGATGTTCTTCCCGACGTCTTCTGGCTTCATGCGGCCTAGTTGGAAATAATAAAAAGCACAACTTGTGTCCATTTTTATTTAGGGCCTCAGGGGCCAACTAAGGGTGGTCCACCTGTTTGGCATAGGTGCCACCTTACCGAGGTCCGCAAGCAAGATTCCCTGGCCACTATGGCCGGTCTCCAACAGAGGTGCCCTGCCCCAGAACCTGGGGTCCATCAAGTGGTACTTGGCCGCAGAACAGCGGTCCATACAGTGGTACATCAACGCAATGCATGCTGGTTCTGGGAATCTCGGGCGCACAATGGCCACCTCACGCACGCTCCCATCGGCACCCAATGGTGCACAGGTCATGTGGGAGACAAAAGAAAGACAATTGAGCGAGGGGTAAGGTCACAAGGGTACACGTCAATAAGGCAATGCAAGGCGAAATGCGTACGGAGGGCGAAGTGAGAAAGCTCGTCCCTACCGTACATCACCCCCCTGTCACCTACCCTACCCTTACCCCATATGTACAAAAATCTACCCATTTACAGATTCGTCACTACTGTCACGTCTTCCCCATATTTCCCCTATACCAAATTCGTCTCCACAATCCCTCTACTTCAAAATTTGCCATCACCAATTCATCATCAATCCTCATAAGGAGGGAGAGATGGAATTACGCACAATGTCACACCCACGTCATGATGCGTCTCACAATCCAAACATTTGCATCATAAAAAATAATCAAAACATGGCATGGTGTGGAGTACCTGTCACCTCAGGTGAGTGGATGCAGATGGTGTGAGGAGATCCTTCATCCTAACTATCCTCTAAATGACTTTAACACACTTTACACTACCCGGGGTCTTTCCCTGCCAATCCATTGGCCAACTTACACTATGGGTTCTAATAACCAATTCCCATTGACCAAACTGTGGTGCTTCTCAATTTGGGGTCTCACTCCCCCGATTCATCTCCCGGTGCTCTCGCACAATTTCTGGGCTGCGACGTCTAGCTCTCCCAACAGGTCTACCCACCTGCACACCTCCACCACTGTAGTTGCCACCCGAGCTTACCTAGCTCCTCACCCTAACCTAACTAACTGGGGACAGCCCCTCTCCTGGCTCTGTCACCCCATGGTGCCCTCTGGCACTGGGCTACCCGGGTCCGTCCTCCGGATCCTCGGGCCCCATCCACAACAACTACTACCGGCTCCCAGAGCCCACCTGCGGCCTCACCTGGCCGACATCCTTACAGTGGTGGAGCGCCCAAACAACTACACACACTAACAGGCTACACGCCCAGCCATTTCCACAACACTAATGCACCCATCCAAATACCATTCTACATCCGCACCACAGATGCCAATATCCAACCACAATTTACCTGTACCCTCTACCTAACACTTACACTACCCGCCCCGGGTATCCGTGATGGGGGTCCACTCTTCCCCCATTCACACCTTCGCACCATCCACTCCACTCCACAATTTCCACCATTCTCACTCCACGACCATCCATTCCAATACTCCAGATATTCCACACTACCATTTATTCCACACAGCCACATACACCTGTTCTTCATTCACCTGTCGTTGCACACCTGTGCAATCATACCTGGTGCCACCTGCACCCTCCTTTCTTCCTGGACCATTTGGTCAACACAACACACAATCACCACTACTCCCTCATACACTGCCCCACACACCTGTTCAGTTGCACACCTGTGCAATCACACCTGTTCCATTCTCACCTGTTCAATCCTCACACACACGGCATCATCTCAGCTAACTACTCCCCTCTGAAACTTGCGCTTCCCAGTCGTCCCTTTAAACTATTGCGCTCCCTCGTCATTATAACCCACACTAATCTACCTGCGTCCCCACTACAGGTATCAGTCACTAACTAATCTTAACGTTACCTAATGTCATCTTCGCTAGATCCCTACAATATAACCTAACCCACCCGGGCTAGTTTTCACTGCCATACACCCCATAAGCTATTGCGCATTTGCCCCACTTCTGTGAGGGATGGTGGATTTGCCATCCCACCACATCGGGGGTCTCTCACTATCAATTTGGTTCGTCCAGATTCCAACCAATTCAAAAATTTTCCATTTACTGCCAATTCTACTCACCTTTCTAAATTTCGTTTTAAATCACTATCACTATCACCATCACCATCATCACAGTCCGCTATATCCTAGCCTCGGTGCGTCATGACATCATTAAACTCGGCTTCGTAAAGCCGAGCAATGAATTCGGGTGGTTTGGTTGCCTGCAGGTTGAATCCGTCCGGCTTTCGGTTCAAGGGAGGTGGTTTGGTTGGACCGAGGCTCCACGCACCATCTCGGCGCGGCACCTTGCGGTCCCGGGCCCGATGGCTCAATCTCCCCCGGTCGGAACCCCGCCCCCACGAGGGGGCACCGTTCCGCCTCCTCCCACTCGCCCTTGAACCGGACTGGTCACCTCGCCCGACAAAGCCCGGACTCGACCGTGCGGGGCGGGGCCAAGCCCGAATCGGCAACGACGCTTCGAAGAGAAGCGACGCAGCATCGATCCGCGCCGGGCCCTGCATCCAACAAATCACACCGCGCCCCGAGTGCTCGCATCGGCTATCTGTCGCCCTAACCACTACCCCGATTACCGTTGATGCTTTACTTGCATGCTCACAAGCATACGCTACCCCTTTCACCCTCACAAAACCTGGCGTTCCAACGCCGTCCGTACATTCCACCAACGCTCTCCCTGTTACACACCACACCTCTCGCGCACACTTTGGTCCACACCTCTCCTCCGTTACGTCCTCCGTAACACTCACCATGGGCGTGCACTCTTGCATCCACCCACTAACGCGCTCACATGGGCTCTCCCACACCCGCGCCATGACCAATTCAGGTGTGCTTTCTCGCACACGTTCCACCACCACCTTACTCTCCGTGTCACACTTCGTACACCCCGACGTGCATTCTCGCTCGCACTCGGTTTCACACTCGCGCTCCGATGTGCCCTCTCGCACCTGCGCCATCACCAACTCACTATTCGTGTCACACTCCGTACACCCCGACGTGCATTCTCGCTCGCACTCGGTTTCACACTCGCGCTCCGATGTGCCCTCTCGCACCTGCGCCATCACCAACTCACTATTCGTGTCACACTCCGTACACCCCGACGTGCATTCTCGCTCGCACTCGGTTTCACACTCGCGCTCCGATGTGCCCTCTCGCACCTGCGCCACCACCAACTCACTATTCGTGTCACACTCCGTACACCCCGACGTGCATTCTCGCTCGCACTCGGTTTCACTCCCACACTTTATAACACACCCACTCGCCGACGCACACTTTTTTCTCCCACGCGTGCCATTTCCACTCACACGGGACCCTTCACCAACGCCCGGGTGCCATATCGATCCCAATCGCGCGACAATTCTTTTGTCGCCAAACATCCTCTTACAAAATCTCCCCGCACAATACACAACAGCACGACTCACCTGGGGGATCCTTTTCTCCACGCGAACCTGCAAACTTCCATTCGGGTTAAGCACCGCATCGTGATGTGAGCAAGGACTTTGTACATAATCCATTTCTCCCTGCAATTCCCGGGCTACCTCCGTCATCTCTTCAATTTTAATTCCCAGCACTGCTTTTTCTTTATTAACCTCGACGACCGTTGGCTTTAATAAAACACCCTCCTCTACCTCAGCGGTCGCCGGCTTTTCCAAACCCCGTGTCGCGATTTCTACCCCCGTCATTGTACCCGTGCTTTCCTCCGCTTCGCTCAACCAGCGCTTCTCGACCCGCGTTACTTCCTCGTGCACCCCTGGGAGCCTTTCGCCCACCATGCGATCCATGGTCTCCCCACATTTTTGCATGCGGTCACCCATTCTGTTCGTTATTGCTTCCATTTGGTTTAACAATCGCTCACTGTCAGCTTCCATTCGCTCACTATGAGCATCCATTTTTTTCATCAATTGGTCCATAAAAAATCGCATGTACCCTGGTATCTCCGGCTCGGCTGCCGCGACCACGTGCGCAGCGCAATTTGGTGCTGCTTCGGTCACGGGCGCGGCAAAATTTGGTGCCGCTACAACCACGTGCGCGATGACGCCATTTTGTGCGTCTGATACTCCCTCAACCACACCTTCTTTACTCTCCTCCACCATTTTCCCCACTTACATTTCCCCGAGGTCCTGGGTCGATTCCACCCTGTCTATCTCTCCCACCGACATCCGATCGCCTTGATTGTCCATGGCGCGATCTCAAAATTCGGGTTTTGCTTTATAAAACAAAATAAATTTCGGCAGCTTGTAATTTTGAGCGCGTTAAGCGCGCTTCGGGTCCGATTTCGGGTCCGATCTCCCTCCTCGACACCAATTGTTACTCTAATAGTACAATTGGTGTTCCAAAATTTGGGCCTAACAAATTTAGTCCCAGGTCCGAATCCAACTCCTCGACACCAAATGTTACAGACAATTTGTACAATTTGGTGTCCAAAATTTGGTCCGGGGATCCAAATCCCCACTCCTGACTACCAAATGTTACAGACGCGGGTTTTAGATGTTATATTGACCGAGCGGTGGTGTATTTAACCGCGTCCGAACAATTACTCCCCGATTAAAACCCGATTCCACCCGACGTTGACCAGATCGCCCCACAGATATTCAATGGGGAAATCTCTAAAGCGACCGAAAGAGAAGGAAAAAGAAGAAGAAGAAGAATACGGAGGAAGAACAGATTTTATTATACACACACAAGCAATGGATGGAAGAAGCAGTAACACAGCGAATCGTTAACTTACACTATTCATTTTTACTTAGCCCCAAGACAAACGAGCAGGACAGGACGTTCACACTTACACAGGGGATAATGCAGGCAGGTAAGGCTTGAGATGGATTGCTTGAGAGGGAGGCAAGGTCGGGAGGCCGCAGTTCGCAATTCCTCGCGGTTTTGGCGGGAAACCCTCCGTCGTGTCTCCACTGCGGTAGACGTTACGCGCTGGTTCGGCACACCTGCTCCTCTTCTTGGGGTGGGGCCGTCTCCCTCCTTTCAGCGCGTCTCTCCAAAGCTGGTCTCCTTGCCGAGCACCTCTCCTCTTTTGCTCGGAGCGTTTCGCATCTCACCGCTCCCTTTGGTGCAGCCTCTTTGCTCCTCTCCCAGGGTCATCTCCTAAAGCAGTCCCTTACAGTCGCTTTTATCACCTCGAGCGAAATCAAGCCGCTGACTCCAAGGGCACGCCTACCGAGTCACTCACCGCGGTGTTGATTGGCTGTTTAGGGCTGGTTCACTCCTTCCCTCTTATGACGAGGTGGAGACACGCCTTTCTTCCCCAACCCTACCCTACCTCGTGGCCAATGGTGGTTTGAAGAAAACCGGCCAAAATGCGGAAGGCAATTGGAAGGGAGGTTTTGGGGAAATTGGAAGGGCCTACGCTTATTTTGTTTGATACAATGCAAAGTCAATCTAGTGGGAAAACACATACTTAGCCTACATGGAATAAGGAAATACACTATTTAAAAGATATATCGTGACCTGCGTGTAAGTTTCATGCAATTAACTAGGACGCCGACTGCGACCATTATTTACATTAACAGGGTGTTACCGTACTTTTGTAACGTTCACATTGTAACGTTTCCACATTCGTTACAATACTTTCACTGGAGGTTTCGCACTCGGAAACTTCCAGGTGAGAGGTACAAATTTTATTTTTCGGCTCATTTACATAATGAGACTCACTGGTGTCATTGACAACGGTATTCATGTACTCAGTTAGTGAGGGAATGTCATAGGGACACTCGGACACATGTGCACCGGGAATGGTGCCGCCCATGACCGCCTTCTTTGCAGCACCAGCGAAAATGCTTGGCGCTGGTGCTCTTCGCTTTTTAGCATACACTATGGATTCTTCGTTCATGGGTTCGGGAAAGGGGGCAATGCTAGTTGTGTCAGTCACATCGGTGGGTGTCATCACATTGGAATCGGAAAGCACCGGTGTGACAGACGACTCAGTCGGGGTGTCAGAAGGTACGGTCGGGGTGTCAGAAGGTACAGTCGGGGTGTCAGAAGGTACGGTCGGGGTGTCAGAAAGTACGGTCGGGGTGTCAGAAGGTACGGTCGGGGTGTCAGAAGGTACGGTCGGGGTGTCAAAGGGTACGGTCGGGGGGTCAAAGGGTACGGTCGGGGGGTCAAAGGGTACGGTCGGGGTGTCAGAAAGTACGGTCGGGGTGTCAGAAGGTACGGTCGGGGTGTCAGAAGGTACGGTCGGGGTGTCAGAAGGTACGGTCGGGGCGTCCGAAGGTGCGGTCGGGGCGTCCGAAGGTGCGGTCGCGGTGTCAGAGGGTACGGTCCGGGTGACGGAAGGTACGGTAGGGGTGACAGGAGATACGGTCCGGGTGACGGAAGGTACGGTAGGGGTAACAGGAGATACGGTCCGGGTGTCAGCGAGCATGGTCGGGGTGTCAGAAGGCGCGGTGGAGGGATTGGCCTTTTTACAAACCCTTTCGTTATGTCCCGGTTCACCACACTTCGGACAAGAGGCCCTAGGACAGAATCTTTTAACGTGTCCGAATTCTCCACAATTAAAGCAAGTTAAGGAGGCTGAGGAAGCATACATGTGGTATTCCCGATCAGCCAACGATACTTTAAAGGATATATTTAAACCTGTATCGGCTCCGCGATCCGGGAGAATCATGTCCACCTGCCTCCTAAAGCTCATTACGTGTTTAACACGATCGCTGCGACACCCGAGCGGAATCATTGAGATTCGGGAAACAATTTTACCATAACGAGACAGAACGGATAGGAGTTTCTCACCTGGCATAAACGGTGGAACGTTGGATATTGTTATCTTGGTAGCTGGCGTATCCATAGGGGATACCGTAATATAATGACCCCCTTTTATGGTTAGACCGGTACTAACGACGTCATGAACGAGTTTTTCTTCTGACACGAAGACAACAAATTTCTGGTTCATTCGTGATTCCGCACGAACATTACCGTCTCCTATGATGGATCCCACGGCAAGGATGATGTCCTCAGCCGGAGCTCCTTCAGGCGGAACACATGCGAATGCATGCTTACTCGTTAAATTTTCGAACGCCTCGTAACGAGAGCGTGTATTCGCCATAACAGCGAAATCCCCCCCCACCCCCTTGTCCGAACAGGACAAGAAGGTATCAAACCTAAATAATCGGACTAAAGTAAATAATAAACGTGCATTATAAGCACAAAAATGGCTTACAAAGCGTCGTCAAAGCCAGTAGGCCGCACCCAAAATGGGCTCGCTCTCAATCCTCTCTCTCTCGAAGACAAGGGTGCAGAACGGATGAAAACAAATGCCGAAGCACACAGGATGGAAAAGGAGAGGGAGGGGGGGGGGGCAGGGGAGAAAACTCACAACGGAATCACCAAAACACCGAGCAGTTGCTCACAGCCGCCATGACGCTACACCCAACGCACCGACGAGAGAGAGAGAGAGAGAGAGAGAGAGAGAGAGAGAGAGAGAGAGAGAGAGAGAGAGAGAGAGAGAGAGAGAGAGAGACAGAGACAGAGAGAGAGAGAGAGAGAGAGAGAGAGAGAGAGAGAGAGAGAGAGAGAGAGAGAGAGAGACTTTTGTATCCTTTTATTATAAAAGTATAAAACCATTCCACAAAGCAGTGTTAAAACCAAGCAACGAGTTCAAAGAAACATTGTATAAGGATCATAAACACACCAAAAAAGAACAAAGGATATTCAAAAGAAATCAGCAAGTATAAAAGTTTTACCAACCAAAGGTGAGGACACAAACAGAAACCACAAACAATTTTAAAGGAAATGCTCACGCAAGGTTAGGTTAGATTGGCAGGCAAGGACAGGCAGTCGATAGCTCAAGGTGCACCTTGGCTCAGGGACAGGATACAGCTCGGTCCAGTCCAGAGATGCGGGGAGGTATCGCAGCGCTCGGTTGGTGGCGTCTCCTCTCTCCAAGCTGGGGGCGCATCTGACGTCACCTCCCTCTTCCTGCGCATGTTCAGCGGGGAGTGACACGCCCTCGGCTCGTTAGCTCCGCCCCAGATGGAATCGGTCCGCCGCTCCTATTGGGTGCGGGGGGTTACCGGGCTCCGCCCTTGACGAGGAGCTGACAGCGAGCCCCTGCGTGGTAACCCCGTCGGAGCACATGTTCAATGGCGGCTAACCAAGCCGGAGTGAGGACGCACACTCCCCGCGCCGCCGCCGCTGTTGTTGTTGTTGTTGTTGTACCATGAGGAAGAGCTGCGGGGAGGTATTGGGAGGTCCTAAACTTTCTAACGGTGCCATACAATCACATTCTGGTGCAACGAAGAGTCAGAATTAATGGAAACGAGTCCTTAACTGACATAGACTAAGAATAACTAGCAAGATGTCCTATAGTTGTCTACGTGAGATGCGGTGAACCTGGATGCGACATTTAATGGGGGAAATAGGGGAAGGTCGGGGCTACAGAGTGTTGTTTACAGAAAATGGGACTAGGGAATGGGGGATTGGGGATAGTTGGGAAGTATTGGGGAAATAGGGGAATATTTACAAGCGGATATGGATGGATCCAAATCCCATATCCGCAACATTGCACCCTTCTCTACCTCGGGGCGTCCCGACCCGATAAATTTTTACCTACTTTAGTGTGGCACTCAGATGTAGTTCCCTCTACTATTAACTCAACCCTGAGTGCGACAGTTTTACAGATGTTCACAAATGAGTAAATATGTCCCCCTGCGACGTTGCACCCTTCTCCTCACAGAAACACACCCACAGGATAACCGAATCGCGGAAAGAATTCTCAAACTAAACATATAGCCGGTAGGGAGCATCATTTATACAAGACTACACTGATATTTACACTACGATCCAGGACCTGTTTTTGGAGGAACACATGCAGATGTTATGCATAGAGAGAGCACGCATGCCAGCATCGATACACCAACCCACGAGTGCTCTGTGGCCTTACGGCCTTTAATAATGTGCAGAGCACCCCATCCAAGCACCAAAAGCACCACCCCATAACACAGTCAGCACCATCCGGTGCACCAATAAAATGTTCATAGTCACCGGTGGTGTCGCAGCCGGCCGATGTTCTGCCGCTGGTCTTGCCTTGGAGCCCACTTGGTGTTCTGGCTTCCTTCAAAAATAAAGAAAGGCGCCAACCGCGTCCATTTCTAAATTGTGGCCGTCAGGGGGGCCAACTATAAGTGGTTCACCTGTATGGCATAGGTGCCACGTTGACCCAGAGGTTCATCAACGGGTGGTGCTTGGCCGCAAAAGAACTGCGGTCCATGGTGGGCGGCCACAAAAATTGCGGTCCATATGGTGTATCGATCCAGGCAGCAAGCAGCGAAAGTACAGGCCCACAACTGCGGAGCCAGCACCTCTCTCTCCTCTCTCTCTGCCCCAAAGCCAGATCCTCGGAGGTGGGAGACAAAAGAAGAAGACAAGTGAGTAAGGTGGTAAGGGCGCAAAAGTGCACGCAATACAAGGTGATGCACACTGGGGGCACATGGGAACCAGGTGAGACAGGTACGTTCCTACCGTACGCCCCTCCCCCCACCAGGTAACCTACATTGCCCCTCCCTTACCCCTTACTGTATCCACAAAACACAACACTACCCATAAACATCTACTTTACAAATCAACAAACGTCCCTACTGTCTTCCCCGTTCCTCCCATAAACCAAATTCGTCTTCTCTCCCTCCTAACCAATCAAATTTGCCATTTCCAACTCTCATCACAATTTGCCATCTCCAACTCAACATCAAAATTTGCCATCACCAATTCATCATCAGTCCCTCCTAAGGAGGGAGAGATGGAATCATCCCCATGTCTCATCCACGTCGTGATGCGTCTCACCAATCCACACAGCAATTTTCATTTCCTGCAACACAGAACAAAGAAAACACAGGTGTGGAGTCATCATCATCACCTCAGGTAAGTGGCTGCGTATGGTGCGACAGGTTCATCAATCCTAACTATTTCCTAAATGACTTTAACAATTTTACATTACCCGGGGTCTTTCCCTGCCAATCCATTGGCCAACTTACACTATGGGTTCTAAAAACCAATTCCCATTGACCAAACTGTGGTGCTTCTCAATTTGGGGTCTCACTCCCCCGATTCAACACTCGGTGCTCTCGCACAATTTCTGGGCTGTGACGTGTAGCTCTCCCAGCAGGTCTACCCACCTGCACACCTCCACCACTGTAGTTGCCACCCGAGCTTACCTGCTCCTCACCCTAACCTAACTAACTGGGGAAGGCCCTCTCGCACTCTCACCCCCTCAGTGCCCTCTCTGGCACGGGCTGCCCGATCCACACCCGGGATCCTCAGGCACCCACTGACACTAACGGCTCCCAGAGCCCACCTGCGGCCTCACATGGCCGACATCCTCACAGTGGTGGAGTGCCCAAACCAACTACACACACTAACAGGCTACACGCCCAGCCATTTCCACAACACTAATGCACCCAGCCACAATACCATTCTGCAACCGCACCACAAATGCCAATATCCAACCACAATTTACCTATACCCTCTACCTAACACTTACACTACCCGCCCCGGGTACTCGTGAAAGGGGTCCACTCTTCCCCCATCCACACCACTCCGTACCACTTACTCCAACTCTCTCCACACCACTCATTCTCTGCTCCATGTATTCCACACACCTGTACTTGCACACCTGTGCTCTCACACCTGGTGCCACCTGCACCCTTCTCTCCCCAAGCGCATTCGCGCTGATCCACAACACTCACTACTCATACACTGCTCCACACTGCTCCACACTGCTCCACACACCTGTCCAGTTCTCACACAGCATCATCTCATCTAACTACTCCCCTCTGAAACTTGCGCTTCCCAGTCGTCCCTTTAAACTATTGCGCTCCCTCGTCATTATAATCCACACTAATCTACCTGCGTCCCCACTACAGGTATCAGTCACTAACTAACCTTAACGTCACCTAATGTCATCCTCGCTAGATCCCTATCAATATAACCTAACCTACCCGGGCTAGTTTTCACTGCCATACACCCCCTAATCTAGTGCGCATTTGCCCCCTCATGGGAAGGGTGGCAGCGATGCCACCCTTACCCACCGTCATACGGCGCGAGTGGGACCTTGTGGGACCACCTCGTATGTGAGTCGTTGCCCGCCTGCCGGACCCCGTGCGTCGCCCCTTCCGGGGTCAGCGCGGGGCCGAACCAGCCGGGCCCCCACAGTACATTACCCCCAAGGGGCTCTCGTGCCTCCCCTGTCCCTCTAACAACTACCCCTGTTGGTGTCGATGCATGGGTCACACTTCCGCAACCCGCTACCCATTCCATACCACCACAACCTTGCTCACCCACACCTCGCACCTCTCCCATCACCGGACCCTCTCGCTCGCACCCTCGTTCCATACCCTCCGGACCAGCCATACACCTCACTCTTGGCCTCTCACGAACATCCGGGTCTATCTCGACCCCCAAGCTTATTAAATCACCTGGCGCATCATACGCACGACCATATTGGTCACCACTTACACCGAGTCCTCTTCCTCTTCGCTTCTCCTCCATCACCTGCGAATCCCTCATCCGGTTAATGAGCACATCATCACGACCCGAACACAGACTTTGGACCAATTATTTTACTTCCTCCTTTATCTCTTTCTTATCCTCTCTCCGTCGCTTCTTAATTTCACTCACCCCTTCTTCCACTTCTTCTAATTTCTGCTTCACCTCTTTTATGTCCCGGTACGTCTCCTCAAGCTCGTCCTCTAAGGCTACCTTGACCGTTTCCATGTGCGTCCTCACCTGCCGGTCCTTCGTCTCCATTACCTCTGTCACCTCGTCCAACCTCGTTGTCAGTCCCTCACGTACCATCTGACATTCCCTCTTCGTCGCTATCAAGTCGTCTTTTAGTTCTTTCTGTGTCGCTTTTAACCCTCCTAATACCGCAGTGTTCCTTTGAACCTGCTCCGTTAGTCCTTTTTGTCCCTCCGTCAGCTGTTCCACCTCCTGCGTCAGGTCCTCTATGCCCCCTTGTAACTTTACAGTCCCCTTTCTCACCTCCTTCTCCATGCGCTCCTTACAGTGCCTCACCTCCTCGCGCACTCCTCCGACCTCCTCACTCACACCTCTTCTGATCTCTTCTCCCATCACTTGCATCTCCTGCCCAGATGCCACCCTCATCTGCTCCATTTCCTCCCTGTGAGCATCCAATTTAGTTTCTACTCCCATTCTGACCCCCTCTATCTGCTGCCCCATTTGTTTAACTTCCCTTTCCGCTTGGTCCCTCATGTCCCTCAATTTGCCTTCCATACTGTTTTCTAACCCCTCTAACCCCTTTTGCATCCCTTCCATTTGATTCTCTTGAGCGGCCATTCTGTTTTCTACCCCCATTTACCCCTCCTGTATTTCCCCTAATCTATTGTCTAATCCCTCTATTCTACTCCCTAACCCTCCGATCTGGGCCCCCATGTCCTCCCTCAATTTCTCGCTATTGGACCCCATGTCCTCCCTCAATTTCTCGCTATTGGACCCCATTTGGCCCTCCAATCGCTCACCCTGAGCCTCTATACTGTTTTTCAAACCTCCAATTTGGTCTCCCATTTGTCCCATAAGGGCCCTCATTTGCAGGAAAAAAAGGTTCAAATCCACCAATGGCGCCGCTACGGTCGCGGGCGCGGTCGCCGTGGCCATGTGCGAGGCGCCATTTTGCAAACCTGCCACCCTCACTGCTTCGCTCTCCTCTTGTCCCTCAATTTGGTCCTGGATCGACCCTGCCTCACTCTCCTCTACCGGAACCCAGCCGTCTTGATCTGCCATAGCGCGACTTTCAAAATTCGGGTTTTTATTTTTGTAAAACAAAATCAAATTTCGCCGTTAATAATTTCGAGCGCGTGAAGCGCGCTTCGGGTCCGATCTCACTCCTCGACACCAATTGTTACGGACACGACTTAGATGTTGCTTGACCGAGCGGAATGGCCGCCGTGTTCGCACAGTTTACCCGATTACACTCGAACGTTGGCCGAATCGCACTATGCTAAATCAATGAAGGAAAGGACACAACGGCTGGGATATATGCAACGACACAAGGGGTACAGTTCTCAAGACCTCCGGAGGAGGATATAATATTGGTGATGCAGAAACGGGTAGATTACACGGTAAGAGGCAAAGCACAGAAAGATTGGCACTTAGACACAGTCTTATCTTATCCCCGACAGACCACAGACAAACGGGACAAGACTGACTTACACAGGGATTGATGGCAGGGAAGGACAGGCAGTCGATAGCTCAAGGTGCACCTTGGCTCAGGGACAGGATACAGCTCGGTCCAGTCCAGAGATGCGGGGAGGTATCGCAGCGCTCGGTTGGTGGCGTCTCCTCTCTCCAAGCTGGGGGCGCATCTGACGTCACCTCCCTCTTCCTGCGCATGTTCAGCGGGGAGTGACACGCCCTCGGCTCGTTAGCTCCGCCCCAGATGGAATCGGTCCGCCGCTCCTATTGGGTGCGGGGGGTTACCGGGCTCCGCCCTTGACGAGGAGCTGACAGCGAGCCCCTGCGTGGTAACCCCGTCGGAGCACATGTTCAATGGCGGCTAACCAAGCCGGAGTGAGGACGCACACTCCCCGCGCCGCCGCCGCTGTTGTTGTTGTTGTTGTTGTACCATGAGGAAGAGCTGCGGGGAGGTATTGGGAGGTCCTAAACTTTCTAACGGTGCCATACAATCACATTCTGGTGCAACGAAGAGTCAGAATTAATGGAAACGAGTCCTTAACTGACATAGACTAAGAATAACTAGCAAGATGTCCTATAGTTGTCTACGTGAGATGCGGTGAACCTGGATGCGACATTTAATGGGGGAAATAGGGGAAGGTCGGGGCTACAGAGTGTATATATAATATAATATATATATATATATTACCGTATAATATATATAATACGACCCGACCGTATAATATATATAATATATATATATATTATATATATATATATATATATATATATAATATATATATATATATATATATATACAGTATATATATATATATATATATATATATATATATATATATATATATATATATATATATATATATATATATACACATACAGAGAGATACACACAAAGGTAGCAGAGACGAATGGGGAAGATTTGGCCCCAGACTTGCATTGGCGGGTATAACCACCACAAAAAGGCGTCGCCGATAGCATTATTGTTGTTTTTTGGGTCGTTGATTGTGTACGTGAAGACGCAATCGCGTGAATTAAGCACACTCGTTTCAGGCACGATGGAGTCTGTGTGAGTACGTCACATGGTGTCAGAAGTCACGCCATCAACATAAACTGCCATCCGTCTCCCTAAACATGACATCGCTGAACTTTGAACATCCATCAATCGACTGGGATTGTCTCGATCTCGATCAGGAGTTTCGGCATTTCAGAAATCACGTCAATTTTGTCTTGTCTGGGCTGTTCACAGATATAGCAAAGCCTCGTCAAGAAGGATGGCTCGGAACGTGGATCAGCGAACAAGGTCATCAAATCTACCAAACTCTAGCTTGGGAGGAAGGAGACAAAGAAGACCTGGAGAAAGTGCTCGACACATTTCAGAGCTAAGTGCAGCCCAGAGAAAAACAAGAGGGTCGCCAAACACCGCCTGAAGAAAAGTCGCCAGCGGAGTGGCGAGTCTTTTGACCATTTTATAAAAGAGCTGAGGATAATTCTTATGGATTGTGATTACCGAGACCCAGACGAGATCCTTGTCAATTGCATCATTGATGGCAGTCATGATAAGAGGGTCCAAGAAAAACTCCTCGATGGGGGAGAGAAGCTCTCACTGGTCAAAGCCATAAAAACGGCCAACAGCTTGAACTCTCGCAGAAGCAAATGAGAATAGTTTGGGATGAGGAGACTCTCATCTCAGCTCTCAAATCTGGAAACGAGCAAGGTCAGCACCAGACTGAACGTTCTAGGAGCCACCCGATAAAGCATGCATAAGCACAAGGTTCCTGCAGCAGATGTGGTCAGTCAGTGCACAGTCAAGCCAAGTGTCCAGCAATTAACTCTGACTGCTCCTACTGTAAGAAGCCTGGTCACTGGCTAGTAGTGTGTTGGAAGAGACTTAGCAACCTAAAGTTCCTTTTTGTAGGGACTGATCCAGACCATGTAGATCTTCCTCAAGAACGAGTCCAGGAATCTGCCGTACCCAATGTAGCAACATGAGCAAACTTCTCCGCGATCTATGCAAATCTCATGTGGAGTTCACCTGGCAGTTAGCTCACAAGCGATCATTTGAAAAGCTGAAGCATGCGTGTATTTCTGCCCTAGTCCTCCAGTACCACAAAAAAAATGAAATCGAGCTCCGTGGGGCTAGACACATGACATTGCCCCAACCAAATATCGAAACCCCTGTCAGATTCCATCAAACCCCTCGGAGAGGATGTAGCTTGAACTCGATTACGCCCTAAAAATACATCTTTTTCAGGGCTCCGCCCACAATGGGCGCAATACGCCCACTCTCGGCAGGACACAACTAGATCATGATATCAACCTCCCACCCAAGTTTCATCAAGACCGGATGATATCATCGGGTAGTTATGCTGCGGACAGACAGACAGACACACACACACACTCACACACACACACACACACACACACACACACACACACACACACACACACACACACACACACACACACACACACACACACACACACATGACGAATATAGTGGTCACTTGATAACTCGTGAACCAACACTTGTAGTAAGGGAAACATATGAAAATCTGTTAACTAAATTGTTACCAAAAAATTTCTTCACCAATATGTTTGTAAAGGTATGTAATAACATGTGTTAAAATGTTGAAGGTCAACTCCCGTGGGAAACCCAGAAAAAAAGCTGTTGAATTCGGGTACCGAAAAATTATTTTCGAGAATTTTTTTTTTTTAAATCGGCCCTTAAGTAACTTATGAGGGGTCAAATAAGGGTTTTTCATGATTCTGAGTTGATTGTTAACATTTATATTTCACCACAGACACTCCTTTGTGGAAAAATAATTTCTAAATATATCTCATTTTCTACTTTGCAGGACATGGAGTCTAGCAATATGGATGAAGACGTTACTCCACCTGTGCTCAATTGCTTCATCTGTGCACGCTCGGATACACCAGCTGAAAGGCTCATACAGGCAACTCCAAAGGGATACTCAACTTTATTGAAACAAGCAGAAACTGTCGAAAATGTTACTGTTGTGGAACGTATGAAGGAGGCTCAAAAGGAAGGAAAACTGAGGTACCACCAGAAGTGTAAAAATGATCTGTACAACAACTTTGTTGCAACCACCAAGAAGTCAGCTCAAGCATCAAAGGCAGAGAAAGAGTCATCAAAGTTGAAGAGAAGACGCACTACTTGTGAGTTCAGTTCATCAACTGGCTGCAGTTCTAGAAGATCACAGTCAGTTGACCTCCTGTATAAGGATGTATGCATTCTTTGCAACCAACCAGCCCAGCTCTACAAAAATAATCCAGCACAAGCTAGAAAGAAATACAGAGTGCCAGATAATTTGACTGCAGATACACTGAAGGCAAGCTTGCTGAAGACAGCACGGAGTCGCGGGGATGACTGGGGCACTGAAGTCACTGGACGCCTGGAAGGGATCAACGACTTGGTAGCAGAAGAAACACTGTACCATTTGCGATGCAAACTTATGTTTGCGAGAGGTGACAGTTTGTCCAAGACTGATGAGGAAGGAAAAAGGAAGAGAGGACAGAGGAGTATTGATGAGGAGCGAGAGGCAGTTTTTATTGAATTCTGCGAATGGTTAGACTCAGAATTAGAGCATGGGGTAATGAACATGGACCAAGTCCATGAAAAGCTGCAGGAGTTTGATCAGTCACCAGAGAAGAGCCTTTCTTATTCAAAGCATTGGCTAAAGATAAAACTTCTAGAGAAATACGAAGACACCTTGTATTTCACAACACAGGAAAGAAGGGCAGATGTACTCTGTCTCAAAGATGGCACCGACAATATTCTGCGAGCGCATCATGCTAATCTTGACCATGGAGATGAGAAGACTCAGATCATAAAGACGGCACTCAAGTTCATATCCAATGATATTGCCTTGATTGATTTAGGTCCAAAGTCATACCCCACCACACACAGTATGACTGACATCGATAGTCAGCTGACACTTGTTCCTGCAAGCCTTCAGATGTTCTTGAGACCGATTGTCAAGACAGATGAAAGAGTTGCCGTTTGGGGGCAGAATTTTATTAAGGCCTGTCGACCTCGGTCTGGAGTATTGCCACACCAAATGGGGCTTGCCATACAACTTGATCATAGATTTGGGTCAAAATGGATGCTCAACAAGTTCCACCGGCTGGGATACACTGAGTCTTACACGGAGACACAAAACGACAAATACTGCTTCCTTAATAGTAGGAGTGGAGATGATGTTCCAGATACTTCTGGCACTCTTGACACCATTGTGGAGGAAACCGATGAACAGATCAATGATGAGGTTGCGGTTGATGCTGCGCTTGAGGATCAATCAGTGATGACAGTCAAAGTGCCAGCCAGTGAAAGTGAATTGTCAAGTAATGATCAGGTGGTCTTTATGGAGGTTGGGGAAACAAACAATGCAGTCACTCAGTTTGTTGGAGACAATATAGATTTAAACATTGTCTCTATTCACTGAAACACTCCCTTTCACTCAATGGGTTGGATCGAAGTCACCTCTCCGGCACCACCTTTGCCAGATCCACAGACAACAGCAGCTTTCCCCCGGGTGAAGTTGAAGGCACTCGACAAAGCTAAGATCCTGAGAGGCACTGAAGTAAAGATTATTCCATTTACAAACAGGAAACAGATAGGAACGAACGCGATCATGTTTCTCCCCCTCGCTGAGCTTTCCTCCTCCCTGGCTCATGATCAGCCACTCCTCACTCCAGGTGACACACTCTGGGCAGCGGGGTGGGTGATCAATGTAGTGAAATCGTATACGTACTGAACCCGGGGTGATGCTCGCTGCACGTTGACACCGCTAGGGGCGTGACTATAAGACCCGCTGCTGCGAACGGTGCTCCAGAGACTTCTCCTGTGACATGTTACATCGGTAGCCTCGCTAACGGTACGCCTGTAGAGAATATCCTGCTTGCTTGCATTGAATGATATGAATGGACCCATGAGATGTCGCATCGTATACTTACTGTGTA
Source organism: Myxine glutinosa (assembly GCF_964187855.1). Classification (NCBI taxonomy): domain Eukaryota; kingdom Metazoa; phylum Chordata; class Myxini; order Myxiniformes; family Myxinidae; genus Myxine; species Myxine glutinosa. Next base: position 122,725,590 of record NC_136264.1, on the reverse strand, counting down.
TTTCTACTTTACAGGATAATGTGATGATCTAAATGCAATTAAACCAAACCGTTGGACTAAAGTTGTGTGGACCTGAATGGTTTTACACAACACTTAATTGCATTTAAGATCTACAGACATGGCTGGCAACAAGACGCTGACGGTGTCCGTCTTCAGCGCCGACCCACAAGCCACGGATGGAGGCTTGCAGCTGAAGCACTGGCTCCGACAATTGGAGCATCTCTTTGATGAGCCTGAGACCGCTCCGACGGCTGCCGCGAAGCTAGCGACTTTACATTCAAAAATCGACTACCGGGTCTACAACACTATCGCTCAATGCGCGACGTATGATCTTTCCATCGCGGAGCTCAAACGGCTATACATAAAGGAAAAAAGCCCGGTGTATGCACGATATTTGCTGCAAACGCGACATCAGCAACCCAACGAGGCAATGGACCATTACGCCCAGGAGCTCCGGCAGCTTTTGCTGGACAGCGTCAGGGAGCCACGGACTCCCGCGCAGGCTCAGGATGATCGTCTTTTAGATGCCTTCATTGCAGGGGTCTCCTCCCAGGAACTAAGGCTCAAACTCTTGGAGAAGACCGACCTGACCTTCGCTACGGCGCTCGAGCAAGCGACAGTATATACCGAAGCGCGGATGCAATCGAACGCCTATGATCGCACGCGCCTTTTGGCGGGCACCACACTACACGCCCGGCCGGAGAGTGCTACCGCCGAGGACGCGGATCCGCTCGCTGAACTCCGGGATGCTCCGGAGGATGACCCAGCCCTGACGGCTGCCGTTACGACCAGCAGACCCAAGGCCTTGCGCGGGGCCGCATGCTTTTTCTGTGGAGGGCCTCGTCATGCCCGGGTCGTGTGTCCGGCACGTGACGCTATATGCCATTTGTGCTCGCTAAAGGGACATTACGCGAAAGTGTGCAGGAAAACGGCACGCGGCTCGCGGCACCTTGACTCGCGCAGTCGCGGTCGCGCGGGCGCAGCGACCTTGAATGGGCTCATAGCGGAGCCCGCGAGCCAAGCCCGACACCCGGCGCCTTACCCGACTTTGAAGGGGAGGGCCCCTCTCTGCGGCCCCCTGGGCGCTCAGACGTCCTTGGCGGGCGTCACCGGACAGCCACCACCGTCTCATTCTCCATCGGGCACAAAGGCCGTGTCCTTGGCCAAACTCCGGGCCACGCAAGGGGCTTTGAAACCTCGCCAAGCCCCTCGTACTCCTCGAGTCGTCCACGAGCTAACAGCGGCCCACGCCCCGACAAAAGAGTTAAGGGAGCTTTCACATACTACGGAGGCCTTTTGTCAAAGCCGCCAAAAATGTCAAAAGGCGATTTCGAATACTACGGAAGCCTTTTGTCAAAGCGGCCAAAAATGTCAAAAGGCGATTTCGAATACTACGGAAGCCTTTTTCTGCCAAAAGTGTCAAAAGGCGATGTCAAATACTACGGAGGCCTTTTCTCGTCAGAATTGTCAGATTTTGAATCGCGAAACACCGGTATGCTGGGGAAAGCCCTCTGATGACGATAATGGATTCCCCATGGTCAACGCAGACTCCGGCCACGACCGCAAAACTGCTGCTGGCGTAGGATCCACCCGCGAGGCTGGTCCGACCCATTCGGGGGGCTCAGTCCTGCTCCCAGCAGCCTCGTCTGGCCTGGCTCAAGCCCTTATTCCCCTTATGGTTGAGGGCCATTGTGTTCGGGCCTTGGTGGATACAGGATCTACGGATAGTTTTATCGACCAGCGACTTGTGCTCAGGCATGGATGGCGGATCTGGCGGTCTACGAGACGGATCTTCATGGCTTCCCAGGGGCTTCGGCTCAGCACGAAGGGGGAATGCCGATTGAAACTCGTGCTAAAGGGACGGGTTTTCCCTGATGTACACCTTATGGTTTTACCCGCATTATGTGCTGATATTCTGTTAGGACACGATTTTCTTAAGCTGCATGGACGTCTGGTAATGGAGTTTGGTGGGCCTGACACTCTTGTTGTGGGGGCGGACGACGCGCTAGCGGTGTGCGCCCTAGCGCAAATGGACGTCCAGCCGCTTTCGCTGTTCCCCAATCTAACCTCCGACTGCACCCCTGTCGCGGTAAAATCACGACGCTACTCTCGCGCTGACATGCAATTCATTGCGGACGAAACGGCTCAGCTCTTGAAAGACGGCATCATAGAACCTAGTAGGTCGCCGTGGCGCGCCCAGGTCTTGGTGGTGCGCAGCGAGGCCCATCGCAGACGCATGGTAATCGACTATCCCCAAACGATTAACCGCTTTACACAGCTGGATGCCTACCCCCTTCCGGGGATGGACGCGCTAGTGCAACAGGTGTCCCAGTATTCGGTCTATAGCACTCTCGATCTCCGTAGTGCGTACCACCAGATCCCTATCTCTAGGGCGGATCGTATCTATACCGCTTTCGAGTCGGGGCAGCGGTTGTACCAATTTACGCGATTGCCTTTTGGGGTAACGAACGGGGTCACTTGTTTCCAGAGGGCCATGGATGACCTTGTTGCGCGGGAGCACTTAACCGATGTTTTCGTCTACCTCGATAATCTTACGGTTTGTGGATATGACCAAGGGCACCATGATGCTAATCTGAAGCGCTTCCTTGAGGTCGCGCAGCGGTATCACTTAACTATGAACGAGGATAAGTGCCAATACTCCCTACGCACGATAGATCTTCTGGGGTACACCGTGACCCACGGCTCTGTCGCTCCGGATAAGGAGCGTCTGCGACCTTTGCTCGACATGGCCCCTCCCTGCGATCGGGCGTCCCTGAAGCGCGCCCTTGGGCTGTTCGCCCATTACTCCAAATGGGTGCAAAGTTTCTCCGCGAAACTTCGCCCCCTTGTGGCCTGCGACACCTTTCCCCTGAGTTCGGCCGCATTGACGGCCTTTGAAGGCCTTAAGACCGACATCGCCCGAGCCGCCGTGGCGACCATCGACGAGAGCGGCTCGTTCGTCCTCGAAAGTGACGCCTCGGATCAGGCCATCGCGGCGACCCTCTCCCAAGGGGGGCGTCCCGTGGCTTTCTTTTCACGGACTCTTACCACCGCTGAGCGGAGGCACTCGTCCGTTGAAAAGGAAGCGTATGCGTTCGTCGAGTCTATTCGGCGATGGCGCCCGTACCTACTCGGGCGGAGCTTCCAAATCATCACGGACCAGCAAAGCGTTGCGTTCATGTACGACACCTTACACGCCCAGCGCATTAAGAACGAGAAAATCACTCGCTGGCGTATCGAACTCGCCGACTTCTGTTACACCATCAAATATCGCCCGGGGAAGGATAACCAGGCCGCCGATGCCTTATCACGACCGGCTACATGTGCTGGTATCACCTCTTTGGAGGGCCTACGGGTGCTGCATGCCACTGCGGGCCATCCCGGCGTAACGCGTTTCGCTCATTTCGTGCGGAGTGGGAATCTCCCTTACTCGATTGACGATATCCGCCGTATCTGTCGCGACTGCGCTATCTGCGCGGAAATCAAACCGCGTTTCTATAACCCTCCCATGGGGACTCTGGTGAAGGCTACACGCCCGTGGGAACGCTTGGCGATGGATTTCAAGGGCCCATTGCCGGTGTCGAGCGGCTCTCGCTATCTGCTCACTATCGTTGATGAGTACTCGCGATTCCCCTTTGCTTATACGTGCGCGGACATGACTGCTGCCACGGTGATGCGATGCTTACAGAACTTGTTCTCAATGTTCGGTTACCCGGCCTATGTCCATACCGACCGGGGTGCGGTCTTCTTGTCTCAGGAGGTGCGCGGCTATCTGCTCCAAAATAACATTGCGTCTAGTTACACCACGCCGTACAGACCCCAGGCTAATGGGCAGATCGAACGCTTCAACGGGATTATCTGGAGGGCCGTCATGCTCCACCTCCGGACCCTCGGCCGGGGCCTCGATAAATGGGCTTGGTCGCTACCTGCGGCGTTGAACTCGATCAGGGCTCTCCTGAGTACGGCAACCAACCAAACTCCCCACGAGCGACTTTTCCACCACCCCAGGAGCTCGGGGTGTATACGGTCTTTGCCCAGTTGGCTCGCTGGGCCCGGGCCGGCCTACCTTAAACGGGCGGTTCGCGCGAGCAAGTACGACCCCCTAGTGGACAAAGTGCAGATTCTCCAGGCTAATCCTGAGCATGCTCGTGTGATGACGGCTGATGGCCGTGAGACTACTGTCTCCGTCCGTCACCTTGCCCCTTGCGGGGTCGACGACCTAAGTAGGGAATCGGATGAACCGATCGAACCCATCTATGAGTCTATGGCCTCTCCCGACGCTCCCATCTCCGAAAGTCTACCGACCCTCCCCTCGCCGAGACTACCTGGGCCCGACGACTTGGAGTTACCCCCTTCGTCACCCGACCCTGTTGGCGCCTCTGACGCCGGGGACACAGGGATACGTGATGCCGTACCCGGGGAATTTCGGACGCGTGCTGGCAGAGAAATTCGCCGCCCGGCCCAATACGGTTGGGTCGACTGATATTCCGCACCCTATTTGTGCTGACGCTCATTCACTTTTAGCCGCGCGGCCGTATAATTCTGACGGGGGGGAGAATGTAGTGAAATCGTATACGTACTGAACCCGGGGTGATGCTCGCTGCACGTTAACACCGCTAGGGGCGTGACTATAAGACCCGCTGCTGCGAACGGTGCTCCAGAGACTTCTCCTGTGACATGTTACATCGGTAGCCTCGCTAACGGTACGCCTGTAGAGAATATCCTGCTTGCTTGCATTGAATGATATGAATGGACCCATGAGATGTCGCATCGTATACTTACTGTGTATTTCTACTTTACAGGATAATGTGATGATCTAAATGCAATTAAACCAAACCGTTGGACTAAAGTTGTGTGGACCTGAATGGTTTTACACAACAATCAAAGCCAACGATCCTGAGTTCCCACACTCCAACTGGAATGGCTGGATGAAGAGAATCCATGCTAATGATGCAAAGCAGAGCACACAGATCGAGTTCCTCCCAGTTATTGAAGGAGACCCTAATGACCTCAACACCATCTTCACCACTCTGAAAGAGTGCATACGGCGCGCTGGGGTCGCTATAGTGACCTTTGATCTTCCGATTTGGCTGAAGGCTGTGAATATAATAAAGCAGGCAAATCTACCCGTCATTCCAAGGTTGGGTGGTTTTCACCTGCTGAAGTCTTATCTTGGATCAATGGGTAACATCATGGAAGATTCTGGACTACTAGATGTGATCCAGTTGATCTATCCTGGAAGTACGACAGCCAACCACATCATGGATGGAGGATGTTTTGACAAGGCAATCCGTGTTCACCTCCTCATCGATGCAGCCATCTATCAACACATCATGAAACTTGCCTTCACTGAGGAGGAGCGTGGTGACATGAAGACCTTCATGGAGAAGGTGGCTGATGGGAAGATGGGAGCCAGACACTCAGACCCAGTAGTGCCAGTGTTTGAGCAAAGGTTTGAAGAAACCAGAGAAATTCGGTACAACATGTTCTCAAGGAAGGCAGCGGCAGGAGTGATCAAACCAGAGACTCTACCTCCAACAGAGGGTGCAGCTGCACAACATTCACACCGTGCCTACCTGCAGACCCGGGACTGGATCCTTCTACAGAGCATGTCTCTGAACCCCAGTGACTATGGATGGACAATAGGTGTGCATGGGTATGAGCCAGTTCCAACACTGGACCCCACGGCTCCTGAGGAGCTATTGCAGTTCACGAGCTGTAATTGTCATGGAGATTGCAGCAACCGGCGATGCAGCTGCAAGAATAATGGGGTCACGTGCATCTCGGCCTGTGGAGTCTGTAATGGCATTACATGCAGAAACTGCAGTCATGATGTTGTTGAGTCTGAAGAAGACATAGACAATGACTGTTGAAACTTCTGACATTGTGAATGAGAAATAACTCTTGAGTATTATATATGTATGTGAAATAAAAGCTACTTGGTGTGTAAATGTAAAAGTGAAAATATAAATGTTAACAATCAACTCAGAATCATGAAAAATCCTTATTTGACCCCTCATAAGTTACTTAAGGGCCGATTTAAAAAAATAAAAATTCTCGAAAATAATTTTTCGGTACCCGAATTCAACAGCTTTTTTTCTGGGTTTCCCACGGGAGTTGAACTTCAACATTTTAACACATGTTATTACACACCTTTACAAACATATTGGTGAAGAAATTTTTTGGTAACAATTTAGTTAACAGATTTGTGAAATATCTCATAAAATGCCCTTACTATTGATAACTCGTGAACCAAAATATAACAGTGTTATAAGCGGATTACTTCACTCGCACAATATGAAGGATTATTGAAATAGTATTTAAAGTAGAATAGTTGTGGATAATATAGCATCCATATACGCTTAATATAATAATGTTCGAGTCCATTCATGTGCAATACTCATGCATCAAGCAAACCAGCGAGGAGCCTGTTGTTAAGTAGCACTCTCATCTGAATGTGATATTATAGCTGGCACTGTAATTTTAGCGTTTTGAGCTTAATTATCGAATGCACTGTTTTTATTCGTGAAACGTTTTTATTTAAATTTAAAATGTTTGATTTTTATACATTCACTAGCAGAAGTACCCGGCATTGCCGGGCGGGGGAGGGGAGGGGAACGGGGGGGAGGGGAGAAGAGTGGGAGGGGGAGGGGGAGAGGGGAGAAGAGGGGGGGATGGGGAGGGTGAGGGATGGGAGGGGGTGGGAGGGGGGAGGGGGCGGAGGGGGAGGGGATGGGGGAAGGGGGAGGGGGGAGGGGGGAGGGGAGAGGGAAGAGGGGGGGCTGGGGAGGGTGAGGGGTGGGAGGGTGAGGGATGGGAGGGGTGGGAGGGGGGAGGGGGAGGGGTGGGAGGGGGGAGGGGGAGGGGGAGGGGGGAGGGGAAGGGGGGAGGGAAAGGGGGAGGGGGGAGGGGGAGGGGGGACCCGGCAGAAGTACCCGGCATTGCTGGGCGGGGGAGGGGAGGGGAGGGGAACGGGGGGGGGAGGGGAGAAGAGGGGGGGAGGGGAGAAGGGTGGGGGAGGGGAGGGGGAAAAGGGAGGGGGAGGGGATAAGGGGAGGGGGTAGGGTGGAGGGGGAATGGAGGGGGAGGGGGAAAGGGAGGGGGAGGGGGAGGGGGAAAGGGAGGGGGAGGGGGGAGGGGAAATGGAGGGGGAGGGGGAGGGGGAAAAGGGAGGGGGAGGGGGGAAATGGAGGGGGAGGGGAGAAGGGGAGGGGGGAGGGGGAGGGGAGAAGGGGAGGGGTAGGGTGGAGGGGGTAGGGTGGAGGGGGAAGGGAAGGGGGGACAGAGGGGGGGAGGGGGAAGGGGGAGGGAAGGGGATGGCCAGTCAACAATGATGTTGCAGTTCTCATGGTCGGAGAGCAGCACAACAATCGGACATAGTCCTGCATATTCGCAACAGCACGAAGCGGCTTTTGGAGACTCACCGATCCTGTGACGTCCTCCAGTACCGGCGTTGCCGGGCGGGGGAAGGGAGACCTGTACATTCCCAACCCGTACATTCGCCCTCTCGACTCAAGCTCACTCGGACAAAAGCCTCGCACAAATTACACCGTGAAGGCCCAATGGTCATGTCTATGCCACAAATCACGGGCGCATTGAATTGAAAATATATAGAACGCTCATACTCCGTGAAAAGTGAAGCCGCCGTGTCGCCATCTTGGTCAGCACGACTCGACCAACTCGCTTCGCGGATCTCGTTTTGTGCGGCAAGAAACTGCTCCAATCGGTTACGGAAGGGTTGTGGAAAGACGTTTCACAGCTGTTTCAAAGACATTTAATTCATATCGCACAAAATCGATACAAAACACGATCGCATAAAAGGTGAAGTGACTTGTGACGGGATGGAACATCACGTGATCGCTCTGAGCGAATCAGTCTGGCGGCGGGAATGGAACATCACGTGATCGCTCTGAGGGAATCAGCGAGCTGCTCTGGAACCGGCTGAGATTAGCGGGTACTTCGCTGAAATGCGCTGAGGTAAATATGAATAAAAAATATGGATCGTCAAATATTTTGAGTTCGGCCATGTTCGTCCCACGCTCAATGGCCATGTCTATGTCAAATATCAAGCACGTAAGCCTCTCCGTTTAGGAGTCTATCGGTAACATTACACACACACACACAAACTGTGTTTTATATGTATAGATAACTGATCCAGATGAGTTTTATCATTGGAGTTTATTTTATTATATTCTGTTGCCAAAATTTCTTTTTTATTCTGAATCATTCAAGAATGTACTAGAAAACCAATTTTTCGCATTTAAGAAATTCTATTTTCGCACATGTCGGCAGTTCTGAATGGAAATAAAATCTGACAGTCATGCTTTCACTTGTTTACTAGAGGCTGAAATCTAGTTACTACAAACAAAGTAAGTATTGCCTGCATCTTACTTGTCTTTATTTACGTGCGGTTTTTGATGAATGTTACTCTGTGTGGAGTCGAATAATATAATAATTAATAATAATAATCTTTACAATTGGTTATTTTAAAAACTTTTTCAACAATTTCTGATGCTTTCTAAAAATGTTATAATTTATAACTTTTCATTCAAGGTCTGGTCTTTAACTGGGAAAAATGGCCCAATGCAAAACACAACTGCAGTATGAATCGATGAATGAAAACAAATTGAAGCGTCATTTGCATTCAGTTCATCCAAACTTTGTCGAAAAGCTACTGAGTTACTGGGATGACAAAGTGGAACAGGTAAAACGAAGTCGGATTGATGCTCCTTCGAGTTCAGCCTCTTCTCTGGAGAAAGCTTCCTTGGCGTCCTTTGACGTGGCATGGTATATTACAAGATGCAAAAAGCCCCATAACATTGGAGAGGAGCTGGTAAAACCAGCAGCAGTGGCAATGGTGAAAACCGTTTGAGGAGCAGATGTTGCCAAGAAGATTGAATCGGTACCACTTTCTGACAATAGCATCAAACATCGAATTGATCTCATTTCAAATGATATTTTGGCTCAACTGATTGTGGCACTGAAAAAAGCAGGAAAATTTTCGTTGCAGACGGATGAATCAGTAGACATTGAAGGTGACGCTCAACTTATGGTTTTTGTAAGGTACAGAGGGAGAAGACGACATTCTGGAAGAATTTCTTTTCTGCAATGCCCTGTCAAGTACCATCACCAGAGAAGACATCTTTAATATGATGAATTTTTTTTTCAAGAAACATGATCTAGATGGTTGAATTGTTTGGCTGTGTGCACTGACGGAGCTCCATCTATGATGGGAAGTCGTTTGGGTTTTGTTACCCGTGTTAAAGCAGAAAACCCTGATATCATAATAATTCACTGTTTCCTACATCGGGAAAACCTTGCCACTCAACGTTTACAACCGGACCTCCATGTAGTTCTCAATGATGCTATCCAAATTGTGAATTTCGTCAAGGCCAGGGCTTTAAACTCATGCATTTGCCATAAAATGTGTGAAGAGATGGGATCACATCACCAGGTCTTGCTGTTCCACTCTATGTTCGTTGGCTCTCTCTCGAGGGTAGATTCTCGGAAGGGTTATTGAACTAAAAGCGGAAATTGAATTTTTTTTAACGTGAGAAGAGACATGCACTGGCAGACTGCTTTAAAGATGCTGCTTGGCTGGCAAAGCTTGCCTATTTGGGTGACATCTTCATGCACCTGAATGAACTGAATTCAGACATGCAGGGCCGTAATCATACTATGGTGGACATAGATGAAAAAATTGCCTCATTCAAGAAAAACTTTGCTCTTTGGAGAGAAAAACTGGCTAATGGGAAAACGGCTGCCTTTCCAGAACTGAGCGCTGTGCTGGAATATGCGTTGGAAATATCCCTTGTTGACGTCAAAAGTATTATCGAAGATCATTTGAAGAACCTTCAGGAAGAAATGGACAGGTATTTTACAGAAAAGGTCGACCTCAAGAAGCATAGTTGTATCAGAAATGTGTTCAATGTGGACGTCAGTGAAGTCGGAGAAGGTATTCCCGGATTTCAAGGAGGACTTGTATAACTCCAGGAAAATCAAGTGCAGAAGCAATGCTTTGAAAAGCTCCCATATTCGAAATTTTGGACCCAACTTGAGGATAAGCCCATTCTGACTAGGGAGGCTGAAAAAGCTCTTCTCCCCTTTTCCAAGGTTCTGTCATACACAACTGTCATTGTGTATGACAGAACAATATATCTCTGTGAACAATGATTTTCAGGTCTTGTTGCAATCAAGACTAAAGCAAGGAACTGCGTGGATCCTCAGCATGACATGTTTTGCTCTGTCCACCAGCATAAAACCAAACTTAGAGGAGCTTACTCACAAAATGAAGCAGTATCACGGTAGCCACTGAGAAAATCTTTGTGTAATAAAGTCTCATTTTCAGGTAAATTTGTTTTTCATTTTGTCCAATTAAAAACTCTTTGAAAATCATTATGTGCTGGTAATTAATTCAATAAAACTATATGAACAAACACAATGTATCAAAATGATAGGTCATTAACACTGCATGTACAGCGTTTAGGGTCATCAGGCCAGGACAAGATTATATTCAGTGTCGCCACCAAAAAAGTTTGGGAACCTCTGCTATATGGTCTAGTGGTTAGGAATGCTGGTTTTCAGCTAGTTTTCACCCAGGTGGCTTGGGTTCGATTCCCGGTGTGGGAATATAATTTTTAAAAGAAATAGAGAACATCGATTGGTCCTGACTGAGTAGATTGATTCCGGACCAACTCGATTAATTCTGGGCCAATGAGATTGATTTTGGGCCGAGTAGATTGATTCCGGGTCGACTATATAAATTCTGGGCCAACTAGATTGATCCCAAGCCGACTAGATTGATTCCAGGGCAACTAGATTAATTCCACGGAAACTACATTGATTCGGTGGCAACTAGATTGATTCCGGGGCAACTAGATTGATCCCAAGCCGACTAGATTGATTCCAGGGCAACTAGATTAATTCCGCGGCAACTAGATTGATTCGGTGGCAACTAGATTAATTCTGGGGCAACTAGATTGATTCCGGGGCAACTAGATTGATTCCGGGGCAACTAGATTGATTCTGGGCCAACTAGATTGATTCCGGGCAAACTAGATTGATCCCAAGCCGACTAGATTGATTCCAGGGCAACTAGATTAATTCCGTGGCAACTAGATTAATTCTGGGCCAACTAGATTGATTCCGGGGCAACTAGATTGATTCCGGGGCAACTAGATTGATTCAGGGCCAACTAGATTGATTCCGGGCAAACTAGATTGCTTCCGGGTCAACTAGATTGATTCCAGGGTAACTAGATTGATTCTGGGACAACTAGATTGATTCCAGGCCAACTAGATTGATTCGGGGCCAATTAGGTTGTTTCCCGGCCAATTAGATTTATTCCGGGCCAATTAGATTGACTCCGAGCCAATTAGGTTGATTCTGGGCCAACTAGATTTATTCCAGGCCAACGTGATTGATTCCGGGCCAAGTAGATTGATTCCGAGCCGACTAGATTCATTCCGGGCCAACTAGATTTATTCCAGGCCAATTAGATTAATTCCGGGCCAATTAGGTAGATTTCGGTCCAACTAGATTTATTCCGGGCCCAGCTAGATTCAGCTATGAGGAGCGGCTGAAGGAGACGGTGTTGTGTTTGTAAAAATCAGATCCGGACTACAGACGTACAATAAACACGCTTTACTCAATCACCGCCATATTCTCTCTCCCAGCTCCTTTCTTCGCCCCCTCCACGAACACCCTCTCGTGTTCAATATCACGTGGGCATTTACATCGTCAATGTAATAACAGGACACAACAGACAGGACTTTGTATGCATTAGAAAGGATGCGATTCCGAGGGAATTTGATGGAGAAGTTTGAGACGATGAAGGTTATAGACAGAATAAGTGCAGAAGGGTTTTTCAGCAGAATGGGCAGGGACAGAACCAGGGATGACAGCTTTGGATTAAAGAAGAGGAGACTTTGAAAAATAGTAAGGCTAGGTAGGGGTCTTTCACTCAGAGAGTAGTTAATGCATCAAGTCGTCTTGCTGGAAAGTTGGTGACAACACAAACAGTAATTAGGTTTACATTTGAGATACGGTGCATTCAGAAAGTATTCACACCCCTCGACTTTTTCACATTTTGTTGTGTTACAGCCTTAATTTAAAATTAATTAAATTGAGATTTTTTTTGTCACTGATCTACACATAATACCGCATAATGTCAAATAAGTTTTCAACCCCTTGGCTATGACACTCCAAATTGAGATCAGGTGCATCCAATTTCCTTTGATCTACTTGAGATGTCTCTATAATTTGATTGGAGTCCACCTGTGGCCAATTCAGTTGATTGGACATTATTTAAAAAGAAAACACCTATCTGTATAAGTTCCCACAGTTGACAGTGCATGTCAGAGCAGAAACTGCAGCATGAAGTCCAAGGAATTGTCCATAGAATAGATGGAATTGTGAGGAGACATGGATCTGGGGAAGGGTATAAAACAATTTCTAGAGTGATGAAAGTTTCCAAGAGCACAGTGAGCTCCATCATTAGGAAATTTAAAGAATATGGAACAACCCAGAGTCTTCCTAGACCTGGTCGTCCGACCAAACTGAGCAACCGGCAAGAATGTGACGAAGAACCCAATGACCACTCAGACAGAACTACAGAGTTCCTTGGCTGAGATGGGAGAACCTGCTGGAAGGACAACAGTCTCTGCAGCCTTTCACAAATCTAGGCTTTATGGGAGAGTGGCCAGACAGAAGCCACTCCTGAGAAAAAGGCACATGACAGCACACTTGGAGTTTACAAAAAGGCACGTGAAAGACTCTGGGAGCATACGGCAAAAGATTCTATGCTCTGAGACGAAAACTGAACTCTTTGGCTTGAATGCAAAGCGCTACGTCTGGCAGAAACTGAGCACAGCTCATCACCCATTTAACACCATCCCTACCGTGAAGCATGGTGGTGGTAGAATCATGCTATGGGTATGCTTTTCAGCAGCAGGGACTGAGACTTGTAAGGGTTGGGGCAACAATAAATGGAGCCAAATACAGGCAAATCCTTGAGGAGAACCTGCTTCAGAATGCAAAAGACCTTAGACTGCAGGGAAGATTTATGTTCCAACAGGACAATGACCCCAAGCATATAGCCAAAGCAACACTGGAATGGCTTCAGAACAAGAACATGAAAGTCCTTGAGTGGCCCAGCAAAAGCCTAGACTTGAATCCCATTGAGAATCTGTGGAACGACCTGAAGATTGCTGTTCACCGACGCTCTCCATCCAACTAGACAGAGCTTGAGCAAATTTGCAAGGAAGAATGGGAGAAACTCCCCAAATCCAGATGTACAAAGCTGATACAGACATACCCAAAAAGACTCGAAGCTGTAAGTGCTTCCAAATGCGCTTCTACTAGGTATTTACTCAGGGGGTTGAATACTTACATAAATCAGATATTTCTGTATTTCATTTTTAATTATTTTGTAACAATTTCTAAACCAAAAATTCCAGTTTGACAATATGGGGTATTATGTGTAGATCAGCGACAAAAAAACTTAATTAAATCCATTTTAAATTCAGCCTGTAACACAATAAAACTCTGAGAACATGAAGTGAAAAAAATGTGAAAAAAGTCAAGGGGTATGAATACTTTCCGAAGGCACTGCAGATAGGCACCGATAAGCATTGGGAATAAAGGGGTACATACATGGATATTGGCTGGCATGGGATGTGAGAGGATGTCCCAAATTGATATTACAAAATCCTAACATTAAACACCCTGGTAATGGCCCTGCGCTTGCCCCCTGTGATCCTCCAGTGAAATCAAATAAAGTGATTAATTTATTTAATGTGTTGCTAAAATAGCATTTGGACAAAACTTCATCTTCCTGTGTCAAAGTCCCTTGGACAAATTTGCAAGGAATAGGTAGCGTTGGGTAGGTAGCTCAACAGGTAGTGTTGCAAGTTTCTGATTCCAAGGTTCCTCTCGTCCTGCCACGAATTCTTATCAGGACCATTGTGGAGGTTAAAGGGAACTGCAGTCGAATCCCCGCTGATATTCCCTCTTTGTGGGTTTACCATCCCCTCCTCTCCTCTATTTCCTCTTTGTTAACTCACTCGCATGTTCTGTCCAACTGCGGCAATGTTGTGACCCATTGTCCCACCATCAGTATATTGTATTTTTTTTTTACCTTCTGTCACTTTGCTCCTCCATGACCCTAGATTGTGTATTTTTTACCCTACATCACTTTGCTCCTACATGACCCCAGATTGTGTATATTTTACCCTCCATCACTTTTCTCCTCCTTGACCCTAGATTGTGTATTTTTTACCCTCCATCACTTTGCTCCTCCATGACCCCAGACGAGTCTGGCATTTCACTCACGCCGACTGGGATGGTCTTCAAGCAGCCATCAATCGTCTGGATTGGTCTCCCATCTCCACTGCCTCTGACATCAATTCTTCCTGGGAATTCTTCCAAAGCAAACTGCTCTCTCTCTCATGCACAGATTTATCCCATCTCGTCTTCAGTTGTCTTACCCTTCCTCCCGTCCATGGTACACTGAATCTTGTGGTGAGGCAGTTGCCCTGAAACAACTTGCCTTTGCCTCTTGGAAGGCAAATCCAACTGAAGGCAATCTCAGTTCCTTCCACCAAGCTCGGAACAAGTGTGTGTCTACCCTCAGGAGTGCCAAGAAGCACTATCTCTCCACACTCAAGAATGAACTCTCAAACCTGTCTCCTTCCTCCAAATCCTGGTGGCGTCTGGTCAAATCCGTTTCTGGTGTTTGTTCCCCCTCCATCCCCTCCCTTACCTCAAATGGCCACACAGTTGACATCGCACGTGACAAAGCCGAATGCCTCAACTCTGTGTTTGCCTCAAAATCTTGTGTCCCAAACCCATCGCTCTCTGTTCCCACCCTTCCCAGTCGAACCCAACTGCTCCTGGACTCTGTGTCCTTCTCTCCTGACAAGGTGGAGGAGTTTTTGTCTAACCTCGACTCTGATTCTGCAACTGGACCAGACGGCATCAGCCCACGGGTCCTAAAATCCTGCTCTGCTGCTCTATCTCACCCTCTCTCTGTCCTTTTCACCCTCTCTTTTGCTCAAGGTCATCTGCCAGCATCCTGGAAATCAGCAAACATTACCGCTTTACACAAAAAAGGTGCAAAAACAGATCCTTGCAACTACAGACCAATCAGCCTGCTCCCAATTATCAGCAAAGTCATGGATTCCATCATTGCTTCGGATATGAAATCTTTCCTCTTCTCCAACGGCTTGATCTCTAATCATCAATTTGGTTTCAGACCAGGTCACTCTACTCTGGACATGCTGCTTCTGCTGTCTCAACAATGGATAGAGGTCCTCAATGCCAAACAGGAAATCAGAGCTGTCTCCCTCGACATATCACGTGCCTTCGATACGGTCTGGCACCCAGCTCTGCTCACCAAACTCTCCTCCTATGGTATCCATGGAAATCTCCATGCATGGCTTGCGGACTTCCTCTCTGGTCGTAGTCAACGTGTGGCCCTGAATGGATTTCTCTCAACTCCCCTTCCTGTTCAGGCTGGAGTTCCCCAAGGCAGTGTTCTGGGCCCTGTGCTTTTTCTGGTCTTTATCAATGATCTCTCCGACTCTCTGGAAAATCCTCTATATCTCTTTGCTGATGACTCCACTCTCTGCCGCTCCATTCCTCTGCCCTCAGATCGGCAGTCTGCAGCCTCCTCACTCTCTGAAGACTTGGACAAAATCACAGACTGGTCAAACAAGTGGAACATGTCTTTCAATCCTGACAAATCTCACACTCTTACTATGTCTCTCCGAAAAGATCGACTGGACAACCCTCCCATCTACTTTCTCAACAATCCTCTCCAAGAAGTTCTGTCGCTCAAGCTTTTGGGTCTCACTATCTGCCATGATCTTTCTTGGGAAAACCACATTTCCAAGCTGGCCTCCAAAGCCAGTCGCCGACTGGGCATCCTCCGTCGTGCGAAGTCCTTCCTCGGCACACCTGAGCTCCTCACCACATACAAGGCTTTCATCCGCAGCTCAATGGAATACTGTTCTCCCCTATGGGCCGGTGCTCCTGCCTCACACCTAGCTCGGCTTCACGCTGTCGAAACCAAAGCTTTCAGAATTATTGGAATCTCCAGCGATGAAGCTATCTCTGAGGGCCTTTCACTCACTCACCGCAGGCAGGTAGGTGGTCTTTCTGTCTTCTACCGACTCCTCTCCGGCCTTGCACCCCCAGCTCTCTCTGTGCTCTTTCCCCCAAATATTCCTACAGGTCGCACAAGATCTGCCAGCAACCCTCTGATGGTTAAATTGCCGAAATCTCGGCTCTCTGCTCACCTTCACTCTTTCATTCCTCTTTTCTCCCGCCTCTGGAACAAACTCCCTCACTCCCTTCAATCCCACTCGTCCCTCCAGGTCTTTAAAACAGCTGTTCACCACCATCTCTTATCTTCCCCCATCCAAAACCTTGATCTTTTCTACCCCCGCTAATTCACCCCAGATCCACCTTGTTTGAAATTCCAACTTCTTCCTGGAAGTCCTGGCAGTGTCCATATGTTTTATACCTCTCCCACCCTCCCCTTCCCATGCCCCCCCCCCCCCAAATGCCCTCTCCCTCTCACAGATCTCTCGATGTCTCCATGTCTCTCGGTCCCTGCTCTCAAAATAATGTTGTGTTTGTGTCCTTCCTCCTCTCTCCCCATCTTGTCTACCGCTCCCGATGTTATATGTTTTATGTGTCGGTTTGTCTTTCTGTGTGATTAATGTTCGCTCTTTCACGAGCCTCGACCTTGTATACAAAACAAAACAAAAAAAAAAAAAAAAAAGAATTTGTGTATTTTTTATTCTGTATCAATTTGCTCCTACATGACCCTAGATGTGTATTTTTTACCCTCCATCACTTTGCTCCTCCATGACCCTAGATTGTGTATATTTTACCCTCCATCACTTTGCTCCTCCATGACCCAAGATTGTGTATTTTTTACCCTCCATCACTTTGCTCCTCCATGACCCCAGATTGTGTATTTTTTACTCTGTATCACTTTGCTCCTCCATGACCCTAGATTGTGTATTTTTTACCTTCTGTCACTTTTCTCCTCCATGACCCTAGATTGTGTATTGTTTTCCCTACATGACCCCAGATTGTGTATTTTTTACCTTCTGTCACTTTTCTCCTCCATGACCCCAGATTGTGTATTTTTTACCCTGTATCACTTTGCTCCTCCATGACCCCAGATTGTGTATTTTTTACCCTGTATCACTTTGCTCCTCCATGACGCCAGATTGTGTATTTTTTACACTGTATCACTTTGCTCCTCCATGACCCTAGATTGTGTATTTTTTACCTTGTATCACTTTGCTCCTCCATGACCCTAGATTGTGTATTTTTTACCCTCCATCACTTTGCTCCTCCATGACCCTAGATTGTGTATATTTTACCCTCCATCACTTTGCTCCTCCATGACCCAAGATTGTGTATTTTTTACCCTCCATCACTTTGCTCCTCCATGACCCCAGATTGTGTATTTTTTACTCTGTATCACTTTGCTCCTCCATGACCCTAGATTGTGTATTTTTTACCTTCTGTCACTTTTCTCCTCCATGACCCTAGATTGTGTATTGTTTTCCCTACATGACCCCAGATTGTGTATTTTTTACCCTGTATCACTTTGCTCCTCCATGACCCCAGATTGTGTATTTTTTACCCTTTATCACTTTGCTCCTCCATGACGCCAGATTGTGTATTTTTTACACTGTATCACTTTGCTCCTCCATGACCCTAGATTGTGTATTTTTTACCCTGTATCACTTGGCTCCTCCATGACCCTAGATTGTGTATTTTTTACCCTCCATCACTTTGCTCCTCCATGACCCCAGATTGTGTATTTTTTACTCTGTATCACTTTGCTCCTCCATGACCCTAGATTGTGTATTTTTTACCTTCTGTCACTTTTCTCCTCCGTGACCTGAGATTGTGTATTTTTTTACCCTGTATCACTTGGCTCCTCCATGACCCTAGATTGTGTATTTTTTACTCTCCATCACTTTGCTCCTCCATGACCCCAGATTTTGTATTTTTTACTCTGTATCACTTTGCTCCTCCATGACCGTAGATTGTGTATTTTTTACGCTGTATCACTTTGCTCCTACATGACCCTAGATTGTGTATTTTTACCCTGTATCACTTTGCTCCTCCATGACCCCAGATTGTGTATTTTTTACCATGTATCACTTTGCTTCTCCATGACCCTAGATTGTGTATTTTTTTTACCATGTATCACTTTGCTCCTCCATGACCCTAGATTGTGTATTTTTTCCCTTCTGTCACTTTTCTCCTCTGTGACCCTAGATTGTGTATTGTTTTCCCTACATGACCCCAGATTGTGTATTTTTTACCCTGTATCACTTTGCTTCTCCATGACCCTAGATTGTGTATTTTTTACCCTCCATCACTTTGCTCCTCCATGACCCCAGATTTTGTATTTTTTACTCTGTATCACTTTGCTCCTCCATGACCGTAGATTGTGTATTTTTTACGCTGTATCACTTTGCTCCTACATGACCCTAGATTGTGTATTTTTACCCTGTATCACTTTGCTCCTCCATGACCCCAGATTGTGTATTTTTACCATGTATCACTTTGCTCCTCCATGACCCTAGATTGTGTATTTTTTTACCATGTATCACTTTGCTCCTCCATGACCCTAGATTGTGTATTTTTTCCCTTCTGTCACTTTTCTCCTCTGTGACCCTAGATTGTGTATTGTTTTCCCTACATGACCCCAGATTGTGTATTTTTTACCCTGTATCACTTTGCTTCTCCATGACCCTAGATTGTGTAGTTTTCCCGACATGACCCTAGATTGTGTATTTTTTACCCTGTATCACTTTGCTCCTCCATGACCACAGATTGTGTATTTTTTACCCTGTATCACTTTGCTCCTCCATGACCCTAGATTGTGTATTTTTTACCCTCCATCACTTTGCTCCTCCATGACCCCAGATTGTGTATTTTTTACTCTGTATCACTTTGCTCCTCCATGACCCTGGATTGTGTATTTTTTACCTTCTGTCACTTTTCTCCTCCGTGACCCTAGATTGTGTATTTTTTACCTTCTGTCACTTTTCTCCTCCATGACCCGAGATTGTGTATTGTTTTCCCTACATGACCCCAGATTGTGTATTTTTTTTACCCTGTATCACTTTGCTCCTCCATGACCCCAGATTGTGTATTTTTTTTACCATGTATCACTTTGCTCCTCCATGACCCTAGATTGTGTATTGTTTTCCCTACATGACCCCAGATTGTGTATTTTTTTTACCCTGTATCACTTTGCTCCGACATGACCCCAGATTGTGTATTTTTTTTACCATGTATCACTTTGCTCCTCCATGACCCTAGATTGTGTATTGTTTTCCCGACATGACCCCAGATTGTGTATTTTTTTTACCCTGTATCACTTTGCTCCTCCATGACCCCAGATTGTGTATGGTGAGGGTGTGGTAGTTGAATCCTTCCACTATATGCGATTATGTAATAAATAGATATGGTCCCTAATCCATAGTCTCTTCATCAGCAAATCGTCATCATCAACAGTTGTGGTTCTTGTGAAAGTTGCAGCGTTTCTTGCCACTCATGTAAAAAAAAACATTGCCTCAAAACAGGGCCCCATGAGGTCATGGGGCCCGCAAGGCCAACCCCCACTCTAGCGGGGAAAAATGGCCTTAAAACGATTATTCAATATATATATTCATTGTACACATGTAGTTTTTATCCTACTATTCATTTGCAATTGATCACTGGCTTTGATCTGGATCATTGCTCACTGGATGAAAATACAGATTTTTATTACGGACCCTCGGCATCAAAAAGCTGCATATATTGAACAAACAATTTCAAATGGAGCACCTCGCCACCATTAGAACATTTAAATTGCACCAGATGTGGCAATAAATGTGAATTTTGCTCTAAGCTAGCCGGCTCGATGACAGAAGACGCCATTTGCATTTTTTCCGGCTCCAACCCTACCCCGTTTAGAATCCCATGCAGGCAAATTGCTAATATTGGCAAATAGGGTTTTAGTATAGGCATATTTGGAATTTCGTGTATTTTTTTTGTTAAAAGCAAAAACTCAATTGATTTTGTAAGAAGGTATCATAAGCTTTAAAAAAAATTCGGGTGGCATTTTTTCTGAACATTCTAAGACTATGAAATCCAAGATGGCGTCCAAAATGGCCGCCGAACACTAATAATGCGATATCTTCGCGAGTACATGTGATACAATTACAAATAAAGTGTCTAAATATATGTTTTCTGAGACCAGGAATCGAATGGAATCATCAAATTTATGTTATATGTATGATCTACATGCCAAATTCCAAAATGGCCACCGCGCACCCGCAATGTAAACTATACCTTCTCCCTTCGCATGTAATTACAAACAAAGTATCTATTTAAAGACATGTATTTTTCACAAAGAATACATAATTAACAAGCCAACAAACAGATCTAATTAAATGAAATACTTGATTTACTGTTCAATCTCTTAAATCGTTTAAACAGGAAGATGCAAAACGTCATACTGATTAAATGCCTGGCTTTCATTTAGTATTTTTAACAATGGATATCAAGTGAATTATAATTTTGTGAATGTCATAGAAAGTAACACCTCAATCTTCACAGTCTTCATTTATCCCTGGTTGGACAGTTTTGTTGTTGCAGCTGAAAACCCAGCATCCACAAACTTCCGTTAATGGGATATTGTTCTTGCGACAGCTGCACCTTCCTTCGCATCCACGTTTGCACCCGCACTTTATGAGGTGCAATACTGCTTCAGGAGCTGGTGGATTCAAACAGCGAACTGGAGAGAAGTGACTTGAAACTGCATCAAATGTCCAACCAAATGCAGGTGGTGCTGGGAGGCACGGGTGAGTTTCACAAGCTTTTCTCCAAATCATGGATATGTAATGTGCCCGACGAATGTGTAAGTCCAGTGAACCAGAAGTTGGTGGTAGGTTTTCTCCTTCGGCTGCACGATTTGAGTAGAGGAACCAACGGAGCTCATTCACTTTTGTGTAGATTTTGGATCGATACAAAATACAGACAAAGCGTTCCAACTGAGAGCATACATCAGCGGCAGATCAATGTCATCATTCCCGAGCATTGCTAGTGCATCCAGGCTCTCATCATCACAAGACATAAATGCCTTGAAGCACGAGTCTTTGGTTCTGCCAGCAAATCTACCAGACATATCGGAACCTGTCAGAGCATGAAAACCTAACAGTGCAGAAGCGCGCTTTGGTCCTAAGTTGTTGTATATGCTCGGCACAGAAATGTTCCTCTTCAGCCTGCCCTTTCCAGTAAGGAAGGTTGTAGACGTTGGTAAGTTTGGATACATGTAGACAAGCAACAAAAAGACGTCTGTGTCTGGGGAACTGACAACAAGTTCTGCTTCATTGAGTACAGTTAGAGCATGCAGTACAAGCAAAGTGTCTGCCTCTTCTTGGCTGTGAGTGAGGAGCGAGTCTGGGATATCAACATTGCCCTTGGTTTGTGTTCCTGAGGTCACCATAAGTTGTTTCAGTCTGTTGTTGGAGCTCTTGCTGTGACATACAACTTTGTCAGCCAAATACTCGGTCAGTTGTCCTTTGGCACGGATATCTGATAAGAAGTCCTTCAGGGAAATATGTTGGATTAAAGTGTTGTCCTTCACGTGGTAATATGTTGACTTTCCCTTGGTCCTCTTTGTCCTCATCTGTTCCTTGAGCGATGTTTTGATGTACCGGTCGAACACCAATCTGACCTCATCATATTGTGCTGCCATGTTACAGATTATCTGGAGAAAGGCATCTGCAAAGTCTTGGCATGTTTTCATTTGTTCCGTTTTGATAACTGAATTTACCACAGCCATCCCATCAATAATGATCACTCGGTGTGCTGACGATTCATCTGTTGGGTCAACATTTGTATGTTCCACTGCTGTGTCTGCCACCTGCAAGGGTACTTGGATTGCTTGGATTGCCTCATTTCTGTCAGCTTGAACATGTTGTGTGTTACTGTCCAGCTTCTCAAGATGATGAAGTATTGATGCCTTATCGTATGCCGGCAGGAGGGATCCATCTGAAGCAAATAGTGATCGAGGCACCACACCAAACTCATAAGTTCCGATGCATTCCTTGAGATTCAGCTCTGGTCGACTTCTTGAAATAACAATGAACCGTTGCAACAGTCCTCGCTCTTCTTTGATTTTGACCACCTTGTCTCCTATTCGGAATTCTGCCATTGCATTGGCACTTTTGAAGGTACCCAGTTTCTTTTTGGTCATTTTGTCCCACACAGAAAGTTTTCCTTCCGTTAGGCGTTCAGTGACGAAACCTTCAAACATCTGTTGCCCAATCTCATCACGCCGAAGGATGTCGTTGGTAGCAGTTTCATTCATAACTGCTTTGGTGAGCAGGTTGTCGATCTCATCCTCATCAGTGGATTCAAATGGGTTTCCATGCTCGTGAAATACTGCACTGAGTTTGACAAACCTTTTATGCGATTCTTTAATGTAGAGAATTCTGTTTCCCCATATAAACATCGAACATCAGTTGTTGTAATTACTTTCTCTACTGAAGGCAAAGAAGGACGAAGCACATAGTTTGTATAATCTCTTTGCTTGCTGCTCAACTGGCAAATAAAGCATAGTTCAAAATCCACCGTTTTTGACTTCTTGTTAGATGAAGACTCTGCCATTTTGGTTCATCTAAGGTCTCTAAGCTATGTTATCCTGGGTGATGGTTGCTGTGGGTACTTGCAGCCTGCAAAAGAAGAAAAGAATATGTTAGTACACCATAAAATGGACAAGTGGAACCTTAACACTATAAAGCGAACAAACTGCTGCCGGTGACTGGATTCGAACGTCAATTTTCCGGCCGCCATGTTGAAATAAAAAAGGCAGCCTCTGTCTGAAATTGTGCAAAATAAAAAGATTAGTAGTCAGGTGGAAGTTATTGTTATTATAGTCACCTCTATATACAAGTTCCAAGCAGTTCATGCTGAAAACAAAAATATTTAAACCACATTAAGTTAATTTTAGCGTCAAATTTAGGGCGTTTTGCTACGGTGGCGGCCATCTTGGATTTCAGGCCATTAGAATGTTCAGAAAAAATGCCACCCTAAATTTTTTAAAAGCTTATGATACCTTCTTACAAAATCAAGTGAGTTTTTGCTTTTAACAAAAAAAATACACGAATTTTTTTTTCATGACAAATATGCCTACAGTATTTAGGCTTGTGATTCATGGCTTCGATGTAAGACTACACTTGGATAAAACATTTAAATAATTCTCAGAACGATATACAAATAGCCCAATTAATCGCTAACGTTTTTGTTTATTCACCTCACTCATTGCCAAAGGGACAGGAGAGGGTACGTCTCCTATGATTGGATTTTTTGGTGGACCTTAAAACTCCCACTGCATCTTTCACAACAGTAAGCCATTGAATGGTGGCACACTGAGGAAATTCCAAATTCCTGCCCTGAAGTTCGAGCCATCCGCCTTCTCGTGATGACCCCCGGTGCACTCACAATACATCAAAGTACCGACAACAATCCAGGATTGTATTACGCCTTTATGATGGTTCAGGAGAATCCTCCAATTGATTTGACCAGTTTGGCAGTTCCGCAGAAACTGTGACTGACACACACACACACACACACACACACACACACACACACACACACACACACACACACACACACACACACACCTTACCCAGAGAAACGAATTCAAAACAACGAACCAACTCACAATACCAGTGTTCCAATACAGCTGTGCAATAATAAACTGGCCACAAACATAAATCAATAAACTAGATTTCAAAACAAGGAAATTCCTCACTGTCCACAAAAACTAAGCATCCCGAAAATGTAACTTCCGAGATGAGAAGGAGGTAGCGGCCTGATGAAGCTCAACCAAGCGCTCAGAGTGACAACTGCAGGATTGGTTCAGTACGTGAAAGGTTCAACAGTACGACTACAGAATCCAATTTGGAAGCGAACATGAAGACAGCAAACCAGAGAAGGTATCCCTAACCCACTTAGCCAAAAAATTCCAAAGACAGGTGCAAATGGAAGACATCACAAAATAAATCAAAACAACAACGAATACAGCCCCAATGACGGCAAACTGGACAAAACAAATATATAAAATAAAATATCGACAGATATACACCAACAAATGGGAAAATGATAAAAGAGCAGGAAGGTATTAAAAAAAGAGTTGGACAGATTGGGAATAGACAAACAAGGCTCCTTGGAATGGCTAAGAAGAGGTCAGCTCAACTGGGATGGAGAATGAATAATTATAAATGCACAAGACCAAGGACACTACACCATTGGCTTGAAGAAAATGGCAGGACTGAGCCAATCGGCCAAGTGTAGGTTCTGCAGGGTAGATACAGAAAGTACGAGCCATCTCCTATTGTGATGTAGGAAACTCATGTCAGAACAGCTGTACACATAAATGCACAACAAGGTATGCAGAGTAATCCACTGACACATCTGCAGAAATTTCAATATCCACAAAACTCATGGAAACATTAACCAAAAGCAATAATTGAAAACAAGCAAGTAACGCTCACATACGACCTCATGCTCCCATTGAACGTGAACATAGAAAACAAAGCAGTGCGGCCAGATATAGTACTGAGGTACAAAAAAGGAAAGACAGCATTGCTGATTGAAGTTTCTGTCCCCAGCGATTTTGGTCAAAACAACGCAGAAATCAAGAAAATGACCAAATACCAAGACCTCAAGAAATGGAGGTGGATACTTCGAGACCTGGGACGGCTCTGTTCCACCTTCTGAAACCCACATTTGGAGATAACAACCAACGACACACGCTCCCCAAAAGGCCTTTTTCTCTTTGTGGACGTCACTTTGGGACCATATCTGATGAGTATGTGTTGGAGCAGGGTGATCGATCAATTCAAATGCAGAATCAAACACAGATTTCATGAAAACATGGGACTTGAGCACCATTTCTTTGAAAGTCCATCATGTGTGAACTTTTTTCCCTTTTTGTTCAATTTTTTCTTTCTTTGAAATCTTGAGACACTATTGCAATGAAATCTCATAATGCTGCCCCTGATGGCACTTTGTAATCGAACAAGTGTAACCATCTGCACCCCAGGCAGCTGAGACTCTCGCCTTTGACAATGACAGTTGAACTCAAATTTTATTTTCCGGATCAATGCCATTTTCCCCCCACGTGAAGGACCCAAAAAAAAAAAATGTTTTACTTGAGAATCACCCATTACAATTACCCTTTAGAATTACCCTTTTCAATTACCCTTTAGAATTACCCTCGAGAATTACCCTTGAGATTTACCCATTATAATTATCCGTTATCCTTGAGAATTACCCATTATAATTACCCATTAGAATTGCCCATAAGAATTACCCTTTAGAATTACCCTTTAGAATTACCCTTTAGAATTACCATTGATAATTACCCATTATAATTACCCATTAGATTTACCCATTAGAATTACCCCTTTAGAATTACCCTTGATAATTACCCATTATAATTACCCATATATAATTACCCATTAGAATTACCCCTTTAGAATTACCCATTATAATTACCCATTAGAATTATCATTATTAATATTCATATTCCTTAGCATTATTAGCATTAGCATTAATTCATATTCATTAGCATTAGAATGACCCTTTAGGATTACCCTTGATAATAATAATAATAATAATAATTCATTTATTTTGTATAGCGCTTTTCCAGAAGCCCAAAGGCGCTTTGACAGAGTGGAAAACATAATGCATAACAATACATGAAAACAACAATTGCAAAAAGACAAGAATCAAGAAAACAAACAGCAGCGATATACGGCATATATATAAGACAAGAATCAAAAAGACAAGACAAGAATCAATAGGGAAATATTTAAAGCAAAAGGAGGGAGAAGGAGAAGAGATAGTCAGGGGTTAAATGCTGTGGGTTGAATGTTGAATGCAGCGTTGAACAGGTGGGTCTTTAGTGATGTTTTGAATGTGGTGAGTGAGGAGGAGTCTCTGATGGTGTGAGGTAGTGAGTTCCAGAGGGTGGGAGCAGCGATGGAGAAGGCCCTGTCCCCCCAGGATCTGAATTTGGTCCGGATGGAGGGGGTCAGGAGGTTGGTACCAGCAGAGCGGAGGTTGCGGGTGGGAGTGTGTCTGGAGAGGAGGTCAGCCAGGTAGGATGGGGCCAGGTTATGGAGGGCTTTGTATGTCAAGAGGAGGATTTTGTACTGGATTCTCTGGGGGATGGGGAGCCAGTGAAGCTTGTAAAGGACGGGGGTGATGTGGTCACGGGTCCGGGAATGAGTGAGTAGACGGGCAGCGGAGTTCTGAATGTATTGGAGTTTATTGGTGATTTTTGAGGGTGAACCATAGAGGAGGCTATTGCAGTAGTCCAGACGGGAGGTGATGAAGGCGTGGATGAGGGTTTCTGCAGCCGTGGAGGAGAGGGATGAGCGGAGACGGGCAATGTTTTTCAGGTGAAAGAAGGCTGACTTTGTGATCTGTTTAGTGTATTTGTCGAAGGAAAGGGTTTGGTCAAAGATGACGCCAAGATTCCGGATGTGAGGGGAGGTGGATACTGGGATACCGTCGATGTTGAGGGCAAAGTTATGGGTGGATTTTGTGAGCGTTTTTGGGCCAATGATGATTATTTCAGATTTATCACAGTTAAGCTTGAGGAAGTTGATTTGAAGCCAGGATTTTATTTCAGTGATACAGTTTGTCAGGATAGAGTGGGTGTCGGTGGAGACGGACTTGGTGGAGATGAAAAGCTGGATGTCATCGGCGAAGCAGTGGAATTGGAGACCATGACGGCGGATTAAGTGACCGAGCGGGGACAGGTAAAGGATGAAGAGGAGGGGGCCAAGAACTGAACCTTGGGGGACACCTTGGGGGAGGGGAGCAGTGGGGGATTTGCAGTTATTGATGGAGATGAACTGGCATCTGTCAGAGAGGTATGATTTAATCCAAGAGAGGGCAGTGCCGGTGACGTTAAAGGTGGATTCAAGTCGGGTGAGGAGGATAGTGTGATCGATGGTGTCAAAGGCAGCGCTGAGGTCGAGGAGGACGAGAATGTTGAGGTTGCCAGCGTCAGAGGAGAGGAGAAGGTCGTTGGTGATTTTGAGGAGAGCAGTTTCAGTACTGTGGTTGGAGCGGAATCCGGATTGGAATGTTTCATACAAGTTATTGGCAGAGAGATGATGTTTGAGTTGAGTGGCTACAGCGCGTTCCAAAACTTTTGACAGAAAGGGTAGGTTGGAGATGGGTCTGAAGTTGTTTAGGGTGTCAGGGTTTAGACCAGGTTTTTTTAGAATGGGGGTAACAGCAGCAATTTTGAGGGAAGGTGGGACGATGCCTGTAGACAGGGAGGAGTTTATTGTTGCAATGATAAGTGGAGAGAGAGCAGGGAGGGAGGCTTTGACAAAGCTGGAGGGGATGGGGTCAAGAGTGCAGGTGGCAGTTTTCATTCCTATGAGGAGTTCAGAGAGGTCAGTAGGAGAGATTGGGGAGAACCGAGACAGGGGATGGCAGGACAAGGGGGGGCAGGTGGTTGGAGGGGGAGCGGGTGCGGCGGTGGTCAAGCTGTTGTAGATGTTGTCAATTTTGCATTGGAAGAAAGAGAGGAAGGAGATGCAGTTGTCTACTGTGAATGACTGGGTGGTGGTGTTCAGGGGGCGGAGGAGTTTGTTTATTGTCGAGAAGAGTGCTTTTGGGTTTCCGGAGCCAGAGTGGATAATTTGAGAGTAGTAGGCAGAGCGGGCGCGGGAGAGGGCATCTTTGTAGTGTTGTATGTGGTCCTTGTAGGCTTGGGAGTGAACTGTGAGACCCGTTTTATTGCGGAGTCTTTCAAGTTGGCGAGCACGAGTTTTCATCAGGTGGAGTTCAGGGGTAAACCAGGGAGCAGAATGGGTGAAAGAAACTGTTTTGGTTTTTACAGGCGCAAGCTGGTCAAGGCAGGAGGAGAGAGTGTGGTTGTAGTAGTCAGTGAGGTCGGAAGGGGTGTGGAGGTCAATGAAGGGAGAAGTGGACATTTTTTCAGAGAGGGTGGATGAGAATGAGGTAGGTGAAAGAGCGTTTAGCTTACGGAAGTTGATTGTGCGATAATGCCTTGGTGTTGGGGCGGGGATGTTGATGGTCAGAGTGATGGCTAAGTGGTCAGAGAGGGTGAGGTCGGAGCCATAGAGATGGTGCAAATTTAATCCAGTGGAGCAGACAAGGTCCAAAATGTGACCACGGATATGGGTAGGAAAGTCGACATGTTGAGTGAGGTTAAAGCAGGTGAGTAAATCAGTGAAGTCAGTGGTTATTGTGGAGTCAGTGGAGTCCATGTGGATATTGAAATCACCAAGGAGGAGGATTGAGGGGGAGAGGGAACATAGCTGGGTCAGAAAGTAGGAGAAGTCAGACAGGAATGATGGGTGTGGTTTGGGAGGGCGGTAGACGACAGCCATGACTGACTGCGTGTGACCAGAGAGTTTTAAAGCCAGGTGTTCAAATGATGGAGCAGATGAGATGGAGATGAGGTTGGTCTTGATGTCTTGACGGTGGATAACGGCAATTCCACCACCTCGGCCCTCCGAGCGTGGTTTATTGACGTAGGAATATCCATTGGGTGTGGTGAGGTTGAGTGTGTAGTAGTCCAGAGGTTGTTGCCAGGTTTCGGTGAGACAGAGAAAGTCCAGTTTGTTATCCAGGATGTATTCGTTCAGGATGAGGCATTTATTGTTGAGGGACCGGGTGTTGAACAGGGTGAGCTTGATGTTGTTTTGAACAGCAGGGATGAATTCAGGTGATTTAGCCAGGGTTCGTAGGCAAGAGGTGCGATCGTGTGGGTTGCTGTGACCAGGTGCGCTGGGACGAAGAGTGAGAGTGCGCTGAGCCGACCAGAGGACGGGGATGGAGTGACCTGATTGCAAATAAACAAACTTGCGACCGGAGCCACGGTGAATGTACCTGGGTCGTCGGAGGAGTCCATTTGATTTGATGGCAGAGATGCATGATGGGGTGGAGCGGGTATTGAGCAGAAGAAGCCTTGCGGCGGAGTACTTCAGAGCCATGCCAGGCAGGAGCGAAGGGACGAGTACGAGGCCAAGGTCGAGGAGGCAAAGCGGCAAACGCAGCGGCAAACGCAGCGGCAAACGACTGCAGCCGCTAATCAAGACCACAGCGGCAAACAAGGCCACAAGGCCACCGGCAAACAAGGCCACGGCCACAATCAACGGGAGCGGGCCTTTCGAATTCCGTATTCCGTACCATCAAAAGCAGATTCCGTTATCCAGCCGGAGAACACGCGGCACGTGCGGGTGTGAAAAGGCAGGACAGGTGTGAGATGTCAGGTCAGAAAGGTAGAAGCAGACCCTGTACATCCATCCAGTCGGAGAAGCGGCGAATATGCAACGCCAGCGTCCTCTCGCAACCGAACCCGGAAGTCATTTACCCATTATAATTATAATTACCCATTATAATTACCCATTATAATTACCCCTTTAGAATTACCCATTATAATTACCCATTAGAATTATCATTATTCATATTCATATTCATTAGCATTATTAGCATTAGCATTAGCATTAATTCCTATTCATTAGCATTAGAATGACCCTTTAGGATTACCCTTGATAATTACCCTTGATAATTAGCCATTAGAATTACCCATTAAAAGTACCCTTCAGAATTACCCTTTAGAATTACCTTTTAGAATTACCCTTTAGAATTACCCTTTAGGATTACCCTTTAGGATTACCGTTTAGGATTACCCTTTAGAATGGCCCTTGACAATCACTCTTCAGAATTACCCTTTAAAATTACCCATTAGAATTACTCTTCAGAATTACCCATGAGAATTACCCATTAAAATTACCCTTTAGAATTACCCTTTAGAATTACCCTTCAGAATTACCCTTTAGAATGACCACATTTTTTTTTTTTTTTTTTTGATTACAAGATCGATTAGAAGCCTGGTGTTGGCTTAGCGGTTAGGGTGCCAGCTTTGGATCCTAGGATCTTGGGTTCGAATCCTGGTCGATCGCTGAATTAACACCACTAGGGCATGCCCGTACTATATATAAGCTAGGACGTGCCCGTACGTGGGTGCCCGTTCCTTGCCAAAAAAAAAAAAAAAAAAAATTTGTGTAGGGGTGTGTGTGTGTAAACATCCTAGGGCGTGCCCGTACGTGGGTGCAAAAAATCATGCGTGCAAACAACAACAACAAAAAAAAACTTTGAAACCACGTGGCAGTAACGACCACAGAACCCCCCCCTCTATTTACATGAATGGTTTGGTCCATTCGCAACGACCACAGAACCCCCCCCCCCTCTATTTACATGCAATGGTTTGGTCCATTCGCAACGCCAAAGCGAACGGCGAACGGCTAAATCGCCATAGCTCGGTAAGTACTTGTCCGATTAATTTCAAACCTTGAAAAGGCACATCCTCGGGTCCCCAGCAATATACCTGGCAAGTTTCAAGTATATCGGACCGGTAGTTGTCGAGAAATCGTTGTCGCATACATACACACACACATACACACAGAGATTACTGGAATTATGGGGGTTGGGGGTTGACCACCATGGGGGTTGACTCAGCCTGTCATCCTTCCGAGGTCGGCAAATTGAGTACCAGTTCACTGGTAATTCCCTGTGTGTCGCAAGAGGCGACGACAGGGTTGGCGGCAGGAAGAGCATCCGGCGATAAAACATTGCTTCATAAAACATTGCTTCAAAAAGGGGACCAAGGTGCCCGAAAAAGGCCGACCCCTGCTCTGCGTGGAAAAATGGCCTCGAAAGGTGGTCACAAGATCGAGGCTCATGTAAGAGCTAACATTAATCACAAAAAAAAAAACTGACAAATAAAACATATGATAAAGGGAGCGGGAGACAAGATGGGGACAGAGAGAGAAGCACACAAGTACAACAGTAGAGAACAGAGACATCGGGAGATCTGTGGGAGAAAGAGGCCTTGGGGGGAGGAGGCATGCGAAGGGGAGGGGTGGGGTGCGAGAGGTAAAAAACAAAAACACACGGAAACTGCTCGGACTTCCATGAAAGAAGTCGGTATTTCAAAAAAGTGGATCTGGGGTGAATTAAGGGGGTAGAAAAGATCAAGGTTTTGGATGGGGGAAGATAAGAGATGGTGGTGAACAGCTGTTTTAAAGACCTGGAGGGAGGAGAGGGATTGAAGAGAGTGAGGGAGTTTGTTCCAGAGGCGGGAGAAAAGAGGAATGAAAGAGTAAAGGTGAGCAGAGAGCCGAGATTTTGGCAGTTTCACCATAAGAGGGTTGCTGGCAGATCTTGTGCGACCTGTAGGAATATTTGGGGGAAAGAGCACAGACAGAGCTGGGGGAGCTAGGCCGGAGAGGAGTCGTCGGTAGAAGACAGAAAGACCACCAACCTGCCTGTGGTGAGTGAGTGAAAGGCCTTCACAATCAGCTTCATCGCGGGAGATTCCAATGATTCTGAAAGCTTTGGTTTCAACAGCAAGAAGCCGAGCTAGGTGTGAGGCAGGAGCACCAGCCCAAGGGGAGAACGGTATTCTATTGAGCTGCGGATGAAAGCCTTGTATGTGGTGAGGAGCTCTGGTGTGCAAGGAAGGACTTCGCAAGATGGAGGATGCTCAGTCGGCGACTGGATTTGTAGGCCAGCTTGGAAATGTGGTTTTCCCAGGAAAGATCATGGCAGATAGTGAGACCCAAAAGCTTGAGTGACAGAACCTCTTTTCGAGAATTGTTCAGAAAGTAGATGGGAGGGTTGTCCAGTCGGTTGTCCGACTTGTCCGACTGTCGGTTGTCGGTTGTCCGACTTGTCCGACTCGGTTGTCCGACTGTCCAGTCGGTTGTCCAGTCACTTGTTTGACCAGTCTGTCATTTCGTCCAGGTCTGCAGAGAGTGAGGAGGCTGCAGACTGCCAATCTGAGGGATGAGGTATGGAGTGGCAGAGAGTGGAGTAATCAGCCATAGAGTGGATTTTCCAGAGAGTCAGAGAAATCATTGATGAAGACTAGAAAAAGCACAGGGCCCAGAACACTACATTGGGGAACTCCAGCCAGAACAGGAAGGGGAGATGAGAGAAATCCATTCAGGGCCACACGTTGACTACGACCAGAGAGAAAGTCCGCAAGCCATGTGTGGAGATTTCCATGGATACCATACGAGGAGAGTTTAGTGAGCAGAGTGGGGTGCTCGACCGTATCGAAGGCACGTGATATATCAAGGGAGACAGCTCTGATTTCCTGTTTGGCATTGAGGACCTCCATCCATTGCTGAGACAGCAGAAGCAGCATGTCCAGAAAAGAATGACCTGATCTGAATCCAAATTGATGATCCGAGAGCACTCCATTGGAGAAGAGGAAGGATTTGATGTCAGAAGCAATGCTGGATTCCATGTCCTTGCTGATTATTGGGAGCAGGCTGATTGGTCTGTCGTTGCAAGGATCTGTTTTTGCACTTTTTTGTGTAAAGCGGTAATATTGGCTAATTTCCAAGAAGATGGCAGATGACCTTGAGCAAAAGAGAGGGTGAAGAGAACAGAGAGACGGTGAGATAGAGCGGCAGTGCAGGATTTTAAGACCCGTGAGCTGATGCCGCCTGGTCCAGTTGTAGAATCGGAGTCGAGGTTTGACAGAAACTTCTCCACCTTGTCAGGAGAGAAGGACACAGAGTGCAGGAGCAGCTAGGTTTGACTGGGAAAGGTGGGTACAGAGAGAGATGGATTTGGGACACAAGATTTTGAGGCAAACGCAGAGTTGAGGCATTCGACTTTTTCACGTGCGGTGTCAGCTGTGTAGCCATTTGAGGTAAGGGAGGGGGGATGGAAGGGGAACAAACACCAGAAACAGATTTGACCAGACGCCATCAGGATTTGGAGGAGGGAGACGGGTTTGAGAGTTCAGCCTTGAGTGTGGAGAGATAGTGCTTCCTGGCACTCCTGAGGGTAGACACACACTTGTTCCGAGCTTTGTGAAAGGAACTGAGATTGCCTTCAGTTGGATTAGCCTTCCAAGAGGTGAAGGCAAGTTGCTTCATGGCAACTGCCTCACCACACACTTCAGTGTACCATGGACGGGAGGAAGGGTATGACAACTGAAGACGAGATGGGATAAATCTGTGCATGAGAGAGAGCAGCTTACTTTGGAAAAATTCCCAGGAAGAGTTGATGTCAGAGGCAGTAGAGATGGGAGACCAGTCCAGATGATTGATGGCTCCTTGAAGACCGTGCCAGTCCACCTGAGTGAAATGCCAGACTCGTCGGCACTGAGGAGGCTCTCTGAGAATGGCCAAAGAGATGTCCACTTTAACAAGCACATGATCAGAAGAACCGATTGGAGCAGAAGAAGAGCAGCAGACATTTGCAGGGAAGTTCGTCATAACCAAGTCTAGAAGAGAAGATGCTCCATTGACTGAGATCTGGGTCGGGAAATTGACAGATTGTGTCAGTCCCAGTTAGTCGCAGAAGTCCTTTGCTGAGGTGCCATGGCTGGTGTGAGAGGAACCCACACCCAGCCAGCTGGCATGATGACAGTTGAAGTCGCCACATATGAAGAAGAGAGAGTTGGGTTGAGTGGATAGATGTTGGTCCATGTATCAGACAGGGAGATGTAAATGGAGCCGTAACTGTTTGGAGGACGGTACAGAACACATGAACAAAAGGTGGGAGCGGAGAGGAAGCCGTAGCCAGAGGTACTCCTGGGGGTAAGGTGGAGAGAGGGCAGTGCAAGGAGAGTGAGGAAGAGAGTTTTTGATAAAGACAGAAACCCCACCACCAGGACAAGGCTCAGGTCTATCATACCGGAGGAGGAAGTAACCAGGAAGAGATATTAAGGAATCA
The DNA here is from genome assembly GCF_964187855.1 of Myxine glutinosa. NCBI lineage: Eukaryota > Metazoa > Chordata > Myxini > Myxiniformes > Myxinidae > Myxine > Myxine glutinosa. The sequence goes on along the minus strand of NC_136264.1, from coordinate 122,691,744 downwards.
GAGAAAGCGTTACAAGCTATACTATACAAAATAAAGCTATACTATACAAAATATTGAAAGCTATACAAAATAAATGTATTATTATTATTATTATTATTATTATTATTATCTTGAAGGAGGAAGGTTGCTGTTAAGCAGATTAAGTCTGGTTTGTCAGAAGCAACCTGTATGGAGAGATCAATCAGGTTTGAGCGAAGGCCTATGATGTTTGAGGTCCATACCGTTGAGGAAGGGGGAGGGGAGCATCGGATGCATGACAGGGGAGGGCAGGGGAGGGGTAGGGTAAGATGAGGGGTGAGGATGGGAGGTAGGGAGAGCTGTTGATGGTGTATCAGAGATTGCAGAAGAGTTAGGAGAAAGGGAAGGATGAGGACAAAAGGTTTGATGGTGATGGGATGAGGCACAGTGAGGTGTTGTTTGAAGGGGGGGGGGGGGGGGAAGAGCGAAATAGAAGGTTGGAGGAGGTGGAGGTATGTGATGGAAGGGAGAGGAAGTGGGGAGGAAGCAGCTTTGAGGAGGAGGAGGGAGGGGAGATAATTGGAGAAAGATAGTAGGGGGGGGGGGGGAGATTAGAAAGGGAGGGGTGGTGGGGAGTTTTGAAGGGGAGGGGTGAGGGGGGGAGTTTTGAAGGGGAGGGGTGTGGTGGGAGTTTTGAAAGGGAGGGGGAGGGGGGAGTTTTGAAGGGGATGGGCGAGGGGGTAGATTTAGAGAGGATGGGGGAGATTTAGAGGGGAGGGGCAAGGGGGGAGTTTAGGAGGAGAGGGGCAAGGGGGGAGTTTAGGAGGAGAGGGATGAGGGGGGAGTTTAGGAGTGAGGAGGGAGTTTAGAAAGTGGATGATTAATGGAAAACGAACATTTATTACAAACTGGGTTTATTGTGATTTTCAAGTAGGAGATCCGTTTGAAAACGATTTGTCAGAGATTTGAAGTCAGAAACGAAACGTTTGAAGTCAGAGATTTGGGAGAGTTTATGAATGGATGGGAGAGTTGAGGTTTACACTTTGGGAGCGTTTTTAATTATTTTCTTTTGAATTTTTTGAATTTAGAACTTTTGAATTACCCTTTAGAACCCATTGGAATTAAACAACGTGGGTTAGAAATGTTCTTCTTCATTTTGAATGGGAGAGTTTATGAATGGATGAGAGAGTTGGGGTTGTTTACACTGTGGGAGAGTTTATGAATGTCTGGGAGAGTTGAGGTTGTTTACACTGTGGGAGAGTTTATGAATGTATGGGAGAGTTGAGGTTGTTTACACTGTGGGAGAGTTTATGAATGTATGGGAGAGTTGAGGTTGTTTACACTGTGGGAGAGTTTATGAATGTATGGGTGAGTTGAGGTTGTTTACACTGTGGGAGAGTTTTTGAATGGATCGAGAGCTGAGGTTTACACTGTGGGAGAGTTTATGAATGGATGGGAGAATTGAGGTTGTTTACACTTTGGGAGAGTTTATGAATGTATGGGAAAGTTGAGGTTGTTTACACTTTGGGAGAGTTTATGAATGGATCGAGAGTTGAGGTTTACACTGAGGGAGAGTTTATGAATGGATGGGAGAATTGAGGTTGTTTACACTGTGGGAGAGTTTATGAATGTATGGGAGAGTTGAGGTTGTTCACACTGTGGGAGAGTTTATGAATGAATGGGAAAGTTGAGGTTGTTTACACTTTGGGAGAGTTTATGAATGGATCGAGAGTTGAGGTTTACACTGTGGGAGAGTTTATGAATGGATGGGAGAATTGAGGTTGTTTACACTGTGGGAGAGTTTATGAATGTATGGGAGAGTTGAGGTTGTTTACACTGTGGGAGAGTTTATGAATGAATGGGAGAGTTGAGGTTTACTCTTTGGGAGCGTTTATGAATGTATGGGAGAGTTGAGATTGTTTACATTGTGGGAGAATTTATGAATGAATGGGAAAGTTGAGGTTTACACGTTGGGAGAGTTTATGAATGTATGGGAGAGTTGAGGTTGTTTACACTGTGGGAGAGTTTATGAATGAATGGGAGAGTTGAGGTTTACTCTTTGGGAGAGTTTATGAATGTATGGGAGACTTGAGGTTTACTCTTTGGGAGAGTTTATGAATACATGGGAGAGTTGAGGTTTACTCTTTGGGAGAGTTTATGAATGTATGGGAGAGTTGAGGTTTACTCTTTGGGAGAGTTTATGAATCCATGGGAGAGTTGAGGTTTACGCTTTGGGAGCGTTTACAAATGGATGAGAGAGTTGAGGTTGTTTACATTGTGGGAGAGTTTATGAATGTATGGGAGAGTTGAGGTTATTTACACTGTGGGAGAGTTTATGTATGTATGGGAGAGTTGAGGTTGTTTACACTGTGGGAGAGTTTATGAATGTATGGGAGATTTGAGGTTGTTTACACTGTGGGAGAGTTTATGAATGGATGGGAGAGTTGAGGTTGTTTACACTGTGGGAGAGTTTATGAATAGATGGGAGAGTTGAGGTTTACTCTTTGGGAGCGTTTACAAATGGATGAGAAAGTTGAGGTTTTTTTTCACTTTGGGAGAGTTTATGAACGGATGGGAGAGTTGAGGTTTACACTTTGGGAGAGTTTATGAATGAATGGGAAAGTTGAGGTTGTTTACACTTTGGGAGAGTTTATAAATGGATGGGAGAGTTGAGGTTTTCACTTTGGGAGAGTTTATGAATGGATGGGAGAGTTGAGGTTTACACTTTGGGAGAGTTTATGAATGAATGGGAAAGTTGAGGTTGTTTACACTTTGGGAGAGTTTATGAATGAATGGGAAAGCTGAGGTTGTTTACACTTTGGGAGAGTTTATGAATGAATGGGAAAGTTGAGGTTGTTTACACTTTGGGAGAGTTTATGAATGGATGGGAGAATTGAGGTTTACATTTTTTTTTTCTTTTTTTTTTTTGTATACTGAATCGAGGCTCGTGAAAGAGCTAACATTTATTTCACAAACAAATCAACCAGACAAACAAAATATACAAAAAGAGGGAGCGGAAGACAAGATGGGGAGAGAAGGGGAAGCACACAACCACAACATTTGAGAGCAGGGAGAAGTGTGGGAGGGAGAGGGCTTGGGGGCAGGAGGCGTGGGAAGGGGAGGGGGGGGGGGGGAGAGGTATAAAACATAAGGGGACCGAAATTAGCAGGGGTAGAAAAGATCAAGGTTTTGGATGGGGGAGGATAAGAGATGGTGGTGAACAGCTGTTTTAAAGACCTGGAGGGTGTAGTGGGATTGAAGAGAGTGAGGGAGTTTGTTCCAGAGGCGGGAGAAAAGAGGAATGAAGGAGTGAAGGTGAGCAGAAAGTCTTGATTTTGGCAGTTTAACCATAAGAGGGTTGCAGGCAGATCTTGTGCGACCTGTAGGAATATTTGGGGGACAGAGCCCAGAGAGGGCTGGGGGGGCAAGGCCAGAGAGGAGTCGGTAGAAGATGGAAAGACCACCAACCTGCCTGCGGTGAGTGAGGGAAAGGCCCTTGGAGTTAGCTTCATCGCGGGAGATTCCAATGATTCTGAACGCTTTGGTTTCAACAGCGTGAAGACGGGCTAGGTGTGAGGCAGGAGCACCAGACCAGAGGGGAGAGCAGTATTCCATAGAGCTGCGGATGAAAGCCTTGTATGTGGTGAGGAGCTCAGGTGTGCCAAGGAAGGACTTCGCACGACGGAGGATGCCCAGTCGGCGACTGGCTTTGGAGGCCAGATTTCAAATGTGGTTTTCCCAGGAAAGATCATGGCAAATAGTGAGACCCAAAAGCTTGAGTGACAGAACTTCTTGGAGAGGATTATTCAGAAAGTGGATGGGAGGGTTTTCCAGTCGTTCTTTTCGGAGAGACATCGTAAGTGTGAGAGATTTATCAGGATTGAAAGACATGTTCCATTTGTTTGCCCAGTCTGTGATTTTGTCCAGGTCTGCAGAGAGTGAGGAGGCTGCAGACTGCCGATCTGAGGGATGAGGAATGGAGCGACAGAGAGTAGAGTCGTCAGCAAAGAGATAGAGAGGATTTTCAAGAGAGTCAGAGAGATCATTGATGAAGACCAGAAAAAGCACAGGGCCCAGAACACTACCTTGGGGAACTCCAGCCTGAACAGGAAGAGGAGATGAGAGAAACCCATTCAGGGCCACACGTTGACTACGACCAGAGAGGAAGTCCACCAGCCATGCGTGGAGATTTCCATGGATACTAAAGGAGGAGAGTTTGGTGAGCAGAGCAGGGTGCCAGACCGTATCGAAGGCACGTGAAATGTCAAGGGAGACGGCTCTAATTTCCTGTTTGGCGTTGAGGACCTCCATCCATTGTTGAGAAAGCAGAAGCAGCATGTCCAGAGTAGAGTGACCAGGTCTGAAACCAAATTGATGATCAGAGATCAAGCCATTGGAGAAGAGGAAAGATTTCATATCTGAAGCAATGATGGATTCCATGACTTTGCTGATAATTGGGAGAAGGCTGATTGGTCTGTAGTTGCTGGGATCTGTTTTTGCACCTTTTTTGTGCAAAGCGGTGATGTTGGCTGATTTCCAAGCAGATGGCCGATGACCTTCAGCAAAAGAGAGGGTGAAGAGAACAGAAAGAGGGAGTGAAAGAGCGGAAGCACATGATTTTAGGACCCGTGGGCTTATGCCGTCAGGACCAGTTGCAGAATCAGAGTCGAGGGTTGACATTGTGGGAGAGTTTACAAATGGATGAGAAAGTTGAGGTTTTTTTACATTTTGGGAGAGTTTATGAATGAATGGGAAAGTTGAGGTTTACTCTTTGGGAGAGTTTATGAATGCATGGGAGAGTTGAGGTTTACACTTTGGGAGAGTTTATGAATGAATGGGAAAGTTGAGGTTGTTTACACTTTTGGAGAGTTTATGAATGAATGGGATAGTTGAGGTTGTTTACACTTTGGGAGAGTTTATGAATGAATGGGAAAGTTGAGGTTGTTTACACTTTGGGAGAGTTTATGAATGGATCGAGAGTTGAGGCTTACACTGTGGGAGAATTGAGGTTTACATTGTGGGAGAGTTTATGAATGGATGGGAGAATTGAGGTTTACATTGTGGGAGAGTTTATGAATGGATGGGAGAATTGAGGTTTACATTGTGGGAGAGTTTACAAATGGATGAGAAAATTGAGGTTTTATTTACACTTTGGGAGAGTTTATGAATGTATGGGAGAGTTGAGGTTGTTTACACTGTGGGAGAGTTTATGAATGTATGGGAGAGGTGAGGTTGTTTACACTGTGGGAGAGTTTATGAATGTATGGGAGAGTTGAGGTTGTTTACACTGTGGGAGAGTTTATGAATGGATGAGAGAGTTGAGATTGTTTACACTTTGGGTGAGTTTATGAATGAATGAGAGACCTCCCCTCCCCTCTGATAAGGGTATTTGGGGTATTTGGGGTGTTTTGGGTCTTCGGGGTGTTTTGGGTCTTCAGGGGCTTTTGGGTCTTCGGTGTCTTTTGGGTGTTTTGGGTCTTCAGGGTATTTTAGGTCTTCAGTGGTCTTGGTGGTCTTAAGGGTCTTGGAGGACTTAAAAAGTCGTCAAAGGTCTGAGGGGTCTCAGCAGTCTAAACGTAGTTAAGAGTTCATGGACTGTTTTGGGTGTTCATTTTATTTGAAGAAGAAGAAGAAGAAGACGTTTTGGTCGCATATAAACATACATAACCATACAGTCACGTGAAAAAGTAAGTTCACCCCATGTAAAGTTTTGACTTTTTCAACATATTTCAACATATTTGATCTTCATTTCAACAATATTGATAGATAAAGGTGATATAATATAACAAATATCATGAAAAATTTTGTAGTCCATTGTATAATTTTAATAAACATAAATGCAAATTTTACAAGTGGAAAAAGGAAGTACACCCCTACATTTCTCACTACTTCAAATACCTAAAATTAGAATCAGGTGCACCAGCTCAGGTGCAAATGATTACAACATCGTTAGAGAGAATCTTGGAGGAACCTGGCTTATTTAAACCTCAGACATTTAGATTGGTTTGCTCTTTGTTGTTGAAGTGTGCGGCGCAGGGTCGGCGTCATGGGGGTGGGGGGCATTCGTGGGCCATGCCCCCCCCAAATGAGTTATTGTGCCCCCCCCCCCCCCCCACCCGCAGGCCAAGCCTTTGGTGCCAAACTTTGCGTTTTATTAATTAATTTATATTTATCATATTAAAAGCGAAAATCTTTTCGCTAAATGAAATGAAATAAAAACAAAAATAAGAAAAGAAAAAAACACACCTTGTTGGTCATATTTGCATCAGGTCGCATTTGAGGAAGTAGTATGCTCATTGACGAGGAGTTTAATAAGGTGTGGGACATGGCCACGGCAGCCAGCGCATCACTGAGACCCACGATCCCCAAACGGAGACGCAAAGCGAACACAAATATGGATGAGTATGTCGTAATGGGAACTACAGGACACAGGGATGATGACGATAAAACAGAACTTCAGAGACTGTACTGCAGCACTATTGATTCTGTGCTTGGAGAGATGGATCACAGATTCAGCGAGCAGAACTCACACTTGGCTGGTGCACTTGTTGCACTGAATCCAGAAAGTGATACATTTCTTGATGTAAAGGCTGTGAAGCATATTATGGACCTGTCACGATCGCCTATAATCAGGGGTGCTGTAAGGGGGGGAAAAGTTAGGATGATTCCAAGGGCCCTAAAAATTATTAGAACATTAGGTAAAAATGTGCACGCGTGCTTCATAGCGGCCCATTCTGATATCTTTTCATGGGGCCCAAAATCCCTGGCGGCGCCCCTGCCTATAATTGAGACAGTGTACGAAGCTGCTAAACAGTTTTTCAGCTCACAAAAACAATCACAGCCAATCGAGGGGGATTGGACTACAGAGCACATCCTCTTTGAGTACCACACACATCTGATCGGAATGCCCAGTGTACTGACTGCTTTCAAACATGCCTCAACATTTGGCGCCTCCACAGCAATGTGCGAGAATTCATTCTCCACTCTGAGAAACGTATTTTCGGACCACAGACACGCAATGCTCCACAAAAGAAAGGCCCAGTTGGTTCAGCTAGCGTTTGAGAGGGACTTAACCCGAAAATGCACAACTGAGTGGAAGGACACCATTCTTCGGAGGTTCAGCACCAACACTCGCCGCCTGCAACTCTTCTGAAGGTAAGGCATGCGTTTAATTCAATATTTGATGCCAGCCTTGGCTTTCATGATTATTACACAAAATGTTGAATGATTTTTGGGTCTGTCTGCATTTATACGGTAAGAGTGGAGAAAAATAGTCTATTTCAAACGATGGTCCAATGACGCACACAGTGCAGCGAGTGAAAGAGTGAAAGAGAGAAATAGTGAAAGAGAGAAAGAGTGAGAGACAGAGACGTGGCTTGCACGTAGGCTCTATTTTGTGCAGTGTGGGCACAGTGCAGTGTGTGTGTGTGTGCGTGTGTGTGTGTGTGTGTGCAAGAGAGAGACTTTGCAGCATGTTTTTAAATAATTGTAACTGGGTTGGTGTGTTGATTGTTGACGGCAAACTTATTATCAAGCATTTACATAATAGATTGAGTTCTCGAACGGCAGTTTGTGCCCCCCCCCCGCCCCCGCGGTTACCCTAATGCCCCCCGATTAGATTTGTTCTGACGCCGACTCTGGTGCGGCGTCACCAGGCCTAGATCAAAAGAGCTCTCTGAGGCCTTCAGAAAGAAGGTTATAGATGCCTACGAGTCTGGGAAGGGATTTAAAAAGCTCTCCAAACAATTTGAAATCAATCATTCGACTGTCCGGAAGATCATCTACAAGTGGAGAAGATTCCAAACAACTGCCAACTTGTTCAGGCCAGGCCGCCCCAGCAATTTCAGCCCGAGAACAGACCGCAAGATGCTGAAAGAAGTCTCTAAGGACCCCAGAATGTCATCACGTGACCTACAGGTAGCTCTTGCCACTGTTGATGTCAAAGTGCACGAGTCTACCATTAGAAAGAGGCTGCACAAATTTGATCTACATGGGAGGTGTGCCAGGAGGAAACCTTTGCTGTCCAGAAAGAACATCAGGGCAAGACTAAAGTTTGCCAATGAACACCGAGGCAAAGACCAGCACTTCTGGAACAATGTGCTTTGGACAGATGAGTCAAAGGTAGAGCTATTTGGCCACAGTACCAGAAGACATGTTTGGCGAAAACCAGACAGCATTTGACCACAAGAACCTGATACCAACTGTAAAGCATAGCGGTGGAAATATTATGGTTTGGGGCAGCTTTGCTGCATCAGGGCCTGGGCAGCTCACCATCATATAATCCACTATGAATTCTTCATTGTACCAGAGGGTGCTTGAGGATAATGTGAGGCCATCTGTCGAAGAGTTGAAGCTCAACCGAAGGTGGACCTTGCAACATGACAATGACCCTAAACATACCAGTAAATCCACCAAGGAATGGCTGAAAAGAAATAAATGGAGGGTTCTGGAATGGCCAAGTCAAAGCCCGGATCTAAATCCCATCGAGATGTTGTGGGGGGATTTGAAACGAGCTGTGCATGCAAGAAACCCCTCAAACATCACATAGCTGAAATAATTCTGCATGGAGGAGTGGGCAAATATTTCTCCCAGTCAATGTCAGAGACTGGTAGACAGTTATAAGAAACGCCTACTTGAGGTTGTTTCTGCCAAAGGGGGCAATACCACCTATTAGAGCCAAGGGTGTACTTACTTTTTCCACATGCGAAATTTGCATTTATGTTTATTTAAATTATACAATGGACTACAAAATGTAAATGTTTCATGATATTTGTTATATTATATCACCTTTATCTATCAATATTGTTGAAATGAAGATCAAATAGCTGTATGTTGAAATATGTTGAAAAAGTCAAAACTTTACATAAGGTGTACTTACTTTTTTACGTGACTGTATGTTTGCTCTATTATACTAAGATGTTTCTGATCGCCTTTACCTTTGACTAGTGTTTACGACGTCATACACACATATGCTACACATAATCACAAATAAGCTTTGTAAGTTTCATTCTGATATCTTGAAAAGATGTGGTAATAATAAAATCACAAAAAGACCGACTGTGGTGGACATGGCGCATTAGCCACGGTCGGTGTAATGGGGACACACAGGCAGATTCGCAGCGGTGGGTGGTGCAAGCTCTGCGTTAGTTGCAAGTATCGTGCGGAAACGTGGTGGTAAACGTTGCAAGAACTCACGAAGGTGCAACTGGTGGAAGGTGGTGTTGTGGTCACAGAGAGGTGCTGCATATGATGTGGTCGCCTCAGGGGTCTTCGATATCCTAAATTCTTGGCTTTAAGTTGTTGAAAGTGGCAGTGCTCAGATGGAGTCATGTGCTTTATGAGCGAGGGCTTCAAAGTTGTGTACGGAGCATTTCCAATTGGGTAAACTACAGCTGCGGGTCATTACCCCAGAATGGCGGCAGCTTCATCGAAACTGCTGCCACCGATGAAACTGGTCGAGTGTCTGGAGAGGGCACGGCTGGTCGTTCCCAGTAACATACTTGTAACTCCTTGTCCATCGATTTGGATCACGTCGGAGTCACCAATTTAGCGTGGAAGAAAAGATGTCTGAGACGTTCCTATTCTGAGTCAATTATTTATTAAACAGCAACCGTAAAAACACTCAAAACCCCCTGCTGGGAAACCCCGTTAAATCAAAGATAAAGCATATTCACATATTACGAAAGCAAAGGCAAAATGACACCACAACAAGTACAAATATACCTAAGGTATGCTGATGATACAACTTTGTTGGCAGAAAGTAAAGAGGACTTGATGAAAGTGCTGCAGACAGTGAAGAAAGTGAAAAAGCTCGTCTTTATTTTAACCTAAAAAAAGACTAAAATATTGTCAACTGAAAAGATTGACGTGTTCAGATTGGGAGATGATCATGTGGAAATAGTAGAAAGTTTAATCTTCCTGGGTTCTAAAATTGAAGTGAGTGGAGAATGTAGAGGATGACTTAATAGACGGTTAGAACTGGGGAGAACAGCAATGTCAGGATTGACAAAGATCTGGAAAGACAAAGACGTGACAAATCAAACCAAGAGGAGGCTGCTCAATAATGCTCTATAATTTCCAGTTGCAATGTATGGATGAGAGTCGTCCTCCTGCTCTCCGCCCCCCCCCCCTTCCCTTACCCCTCGCTCCCCTAACCCCCCTCCTGTACTCTCCCATCATCCTCATGCTCTCCGCCCATCCTTCTGCCCTCCCCCTCCCCTCTGATATTAATGTTCGGTACCCTCCGAGTGACACAGAAAGCTGAAATTTGGCGTGCCAACGGACATTGAAGCCGATACACCGAGAAAAACAACAGAACCATTGGAAAGTGTCCGTAAATGAAAATTGCCGTAAAAACCAGTCAATGCATCCGTAAAAAAAAACAACCTTAATCGATATCTAGCATTTGAAAATTGTAATTTCTATAACTGTAAACTGTGAAATAAAAAAACTACATTGATATATACACAAAGAATTAAGTTAAGCACCCCCCCCGTTTTTTTACAACCTCGCACATTACAAGTTTGTTGTCGTCAAAACAGTGTAATATACCCATGATATTGCTATATTTTCTGGAGAAGTGATATTATGGTCACATAAAAACATAACAATCATGCCGTTTTCAATATTTTATTCTGAATAATTTAAGGTGAAAATTTTTGGGAATTTTAGGCATATTTTCACCTCAATTTAAGTATGGAGCTATAGGTCCATCACGGACAGTGTGGATGACGTTTATGTTTTCTAACGTACAGTCATTGTTCTGAGAAGACCTCTAGCGATCTTTGCGTCAATAACGTGTGTAGGACCCACGTGATCGGATCACTGACTCAACCCTACGTCTCATAGACCCTGTAAGCCGTCGTATGCGTTGCTGTGGGAGGTTGAACCCCCTCGAGCACGTTTGGGACATGTTGGGACGACAAATTGCGAAGATGGTCCCTCCAATAGCCAATCTGGATGAATTGGAACGTGCATTACATCGGGAATGGAACAACCTGCCACAGCAACGCATACGACGGCTTACAGGGTCTATGAGACGTAGGGTTGAGTCAGTGATCCGATCACGTGGGTCCTACACACGTTATTGACGCAAAGATCGCTAGAGGTCTTCTCAGAACAATGACTGTACGTTAGAAAACATAAACGTCATCCACACTGTCCGTGATGGACCTATAGCCCCATACTTAAATTGAGGTGAAAATATGCCTAAAATTCCCAAAAAATTTCACCTTAAATTATTCAGAATAAAATATTGAAAACGGCATGATTGTTATGTTTTTATGTGACCATAATATCACTTCTCCAGAAAATATAGCAATATCATGGGTATATTACACTGTTTTGACGACAACAAACTTGTAATGTGCGAGGTTGTAAAAAAACGGGGGGGGTGCTTAACTTAATTCTTTGTGTATATATTGTTGCGGATATGGGATTTGCATCCACCCATATCCGCTTGTAAATATTCCCCTATTTCCTCAATACTTCCCAACTATCCCCAATCCCCCATTCCCTAGTCCCATTTTCTGTAAACAACACTCTGTAGACCCGACCTCCCCCTATTTCCCCCATTAAATGTCGTGCCCAGGTTCACCGCATCTCATGTAAGACAACTATAGGACATCTTGCTAGTTATTCTTAGTCTATGTCAGTTAAGGACTCGTTTCCATTAATTCTGACCCTTCGTTGCACCAGAATGTGATTGTATGGCACCGTTAGGAAGTTTAGGACCTCCCAATACCTCCCCGCAGCTCTTCATCACGGTTCAACAACAACAACAACAACAGCAACGGCGTGCACAGGGAGTGCGCGTCCTCACTCCGGCTTGGTTGGTAGGGGGTGTTGGGAGGGCACGAGGCCTTCCCAACGAGCCGCCATCGAACATGTGCTCGACGGGGTTACCAAATAGGGGCTCCCTGTCAGCTCCTCGTCAAGGGCGGAGCCCGGTAACCCCCGCACCCAATGGAAGCGGCGGACCGGCCCCAGGGGGGCGGAGCCAACCAGCCGAGGGCGTGTCACTCCCCGCTGAGCATGCGCAGGAAGAGGGAGGTGACATGAGATGCGCGCTGAGCTTGGAGCAAGCAAGACGTACCCTCCGAGCGCTGTGAGGCCTCCCCGCATCTCTGGACTGGACCGTGCTTTATCCTGTCCCCGAGCCAAGGTGCACCTTGTGCTATCGACTACCTGTCCCTTCCTGCCATCAATCCCTGTGTAAGTCAGCCTTGTTCCGTTTGTCTGTGGTCTGGGATAAGATAAGACTGTAATTAAGTGCCCATCTCTTCTGTGTCTTTACCTCACTACCTTGTAATCTACCCCCTTTTCTCCACCACTGTAATTATACCCTCCTCCGGAGGTCTTGAGAACTGTACCCCTTGCGTCATTTCATCTATCCCAGTCGTTGTGTCCTTTCCATCATTGATTTAGCATAGCGCGATTTGGTCAACGTCTGGGTGGAATCGGGGTCTAGTCGGGGAATAACTGTTCGGTCGCGGTCGTACCAACCGCTCGGTCAAAATAACATCTAAACCGCGTCCGTAACAATTGGTGTCGAGGAGTGAGATTCGAGGCCCGAACCAAATTTTAAAAAAAACATCTAGAAAAAATTTGGTCAAAATTATAAAGTCACCGAAATTTGATTTTGTTTTACAAAAAAAACCCGAATTTTGAAAGTCGCGCTATGGCAGATCAAGACGGCTGGGTTCCGGTAGAGGAGAGTGAGGCAGGGTCGATCCAGGACCAAATTGAGGGACATGAGGAGAGTGAAGCAGTGAGGGCGGCAGGTTCACAAAATGGCGTCCTCGCGCACGAGGTTACGGGCGCGCAAAATGGCGCCTCGCAGATGGCTACGGCGGCCGCGCCCGCTGCACAAGTGGGAGGGATTGACATGCAGGCCCTCATTGCGCAGCTACAGGCAGCTGTACAGATGAGTATGGGGAGCCAAATTGAGCGACTGGGTGAGCGATTGGAGGGCCAAATGGGGGTAATGAGGGACGAAGCGAGGGGTACCGGTGAGGGATTAGACAAGAAATTTGAGGGATTAGACAATACATTTGAGGGATTAGACAATAAATTTGAGGGATTAGACAAGAAATTTGAGGGGTTAGACAATGGGATAGAAGGGGTGAAACATGGGTTAACAGGGGTAGAAAACAGAATGGCCGCTCAAAAGAATCAAATGGAAGGGACGAAAAAGGGGTTAGAGGGGTTAGAAACTAGTATGGAAGGCAAATTGAGGGACATGAGGGACCAAGCGGAAAGGGAAGTTAAACAAATGGGGCAGCAGATAGAGGGGGTCAGAATGGGGGTAGAAACTAAATTGGATGCTCACAGGGAGGAAATGGAGCAGATGAGGGTGGCATCTGGGCAGGAGATGCAAGTGATGGGAGAAGAGATCAGAAGAGGTGTGAGTGAGGAGGTCGGAGGAGTGCGTGAGGAGGTGAGGCACTGTAAGGAGCGCATGGAGAAGGAGGTGAGAAAGGGGACTGTAAAATTGCAAGGTGGTATAGAGGAGTTGACGCTGGGAGTAGAACAACTGACAGTGGGACAAAAGGAGTTGGGGGACCAGGTAAAGAAGAACACAGCGGTAATAGAGGGTTTAAAATCGACACAGAAGGAGATGAAAAAGGACGTAGGGGTAATTAAAAAAGAGTGTCAGACGGTACATGAGGACCTGACGAGGAAAATGAACAAGGTGGTAGAGGTGATGGAGGTTAAAGAGCGGGAGGTGCGGGAGCACATAGAAAAAAATAAGGTGGAGTTAGAGGAAGAACTTAAGGGGGCGCACGAGGAGATGAAGGAGGTGAAGCAGAAATTAGACGAAGTGGAAGAAGGGGTGAGCGAAATTAAGAAGCGACGGAGAGAGGATAAGAAAGAGATCAAAGAGGAAGTGAAAGAATTGGTCCAAAGTCTGTGTTCGGATCGTGATGATGTGCTCATTAACCGGATGAGGGATTCGCAGGTGATGGAGGAGAAGCGAAGAGAAAGAGGACCCGGTGTAAGTGGTGACCAATATGGTCGTGCGTATGATGCGCCAGGTGATTTAATAAGCTTGGGGGTCGAGATGGACCCGGGTGTTCGTGAGAGGCCGTTGGTGAAGTGTGCGACAGGTCTGGTGTGCGAAAAAGGAGGTGTGCGAGAAAGTCCGACTCTGGGGTGCATGGGGAAAGAGTGCGCTGTCAAAAGTAAGGAAGAGTGTACACCTGTGGTGAGTGTTACAGAGGGTGTAACGGGAGAGTGTGCGCGAGAAAGGTGTGTAACGGACGGGTGCATGAGGAAAGAGTGCGCTGTCGAGAGTAAGGGTGAGTGCGCTGTCAAGAGTGGAGGTGAGAGTAGTAAGAGTGACACGGAGCGTGAGTTGGTTGTGACAGGTGAGAAAGGAAGCACACCTGGAATGGTAGGGCGTGTGTGGGAATGCACGCTGGAATTGGTAGTGAGGCACGTGGTTGGGTGTGCGAGTGAGAGCACACCGGTGATCGTCACAGAGGAGGTGACCGAGGAGGGGGCGCGAAGAGGTGTGTTGGTGAGGTGTGCGAGCGACGAATGTGTGCCAAGGTGTTCGGTGGTCAGGTGTGTGACCAAGTCTGTGAGTGGAATGAGTGTACCTGGGTGTGTAAGAGAAGGTGCAATGACCAAGAGCAGGGAAACGGCTGGATGTATGAGCAAGAAAGGGGTAGCGTATGCGTGTAAGCATGCAGGTGAGGCATCGACGGTAACCGGGTTAGCGGTTAGAGCGACTTATAGCCGAATCGGGCCCTCGGTGCGTGCCGGGCTTCGCGTGCCGCGAGAACCAGCGGGGATCCGAGCCACGGCGGGTTCGAAAGGACCGCCGTACGCGATCCACGCTGGGCCTCGCTTTGAACGGCCGCGTCCGTGCTCCACTAGGCGGAGCGGGCAGCCCGATAGGAAGGGTCGTCATGGCGACCACTTTTTGTTGAGGCATTCCGGCAGGTCGAGATCGGGCCATGGGATGGCTCCGTGCCGAGATGGTGCGTGGGACCTCGGCCCGGGTAAACCTCCTTCCCTGCACCGAATGCGGGACGTATCCAGCCGCTGGCACCAAACAACCCGCATTCATTGCTCGGCTGTACGATGCCGAGCTTTAGAAGTGAATTGGCGCACCGAGAGGCATTAGTAAGTAGACTGTAATGACGAGGATAGTGTTTTGGCTCCGAAATTAGAAAAACAAAATTTGATGATTGGCAAAGGATTGGCAGTAGTGATTGGCAAATTTTTGATTTGTTGAAATTTGATGTGCAAAATTGGTAGTGGGAGATGCCCGATGTAGTGGGATGGCAACTCTGTCATCCCTCACAAACGGGGGGGCAAATGCGCTATAGATTATGGGGTGTATGGCAGTGAAAACTAGCCCGGGTGGGTTAGGATATTGTGTGTAGGGATCTACGAAGAGGACATTAGGTGACGTTAAGATTAGTTAGTGACAATGATACCTGTAGTGGGGACGCAGGTAGATTAGTGTGGATGATAATGACGAGGGAGCGCAATAGTTTAAAGGGACGACTGGGAAGCGCAAGTTTCAGAGGGGAGTAGTTAGATGAGATGATGCTGTGTGAGAACTGGACAGGTGTGTGGAGCAGTGTATGAGTAGTGAGTGTTGTGGATCAGCGCGAATGCGCTTGGGGGAGAGAAGGGTGCAGGCGGCACCAAGTATGAGAGCACAGGTGTGCAAGTGCAGGTGTGTGGAATATATGGAGCAGAGAATGAGTGGTGTGGAGAGAGTTGGAGTAAGTGGTACGGAGTGGTGTGCATGGTGCGAAGGTGTGGATGGGGGAAGAGTGGACCCCTTTTCACGAGTACCCGGGGAGGGTAGTTTAAAGAATAGTTAGAAGGTATAGGTAAATTGTGGTTGGATATTGGCATTTGTGGTGCGGTTGCAGAATGGTATTGTGGATGGGTGCATTGGTGTGGTGAAATTGGCTGGTCGTGTGGCCTGTTAGTATGAGTGTGAATGGTTGGGCACTCCGCCACTGTTAGATGTCGGCCAGGTGAGGCCGCAGGTGGGCTCTGGGAGCCGTTAGTGTCAGTGGGTGCCTGAGGATCCCGGGTGTGGATCGGGCAGCCCGTGCCAGAGAGGGCACTGAGGGGGTGAGAGTGCGAGAGGGCCTTCCCCAGTTAGTTAGGTTAGGGTGAGGAGCAGGTGAGCTCGGTAGGCAACAACAGTGGTGGAGGTGTGCAGGTGGGCGGACCAGCTGGGAGCGTCACACGACCCAGCCACCGAAATTGTGCGGGGGCACCGAGTGTTGAATCGGGGGAGTGAGACCCCGAATTGAGAAGCACCACAGTTTGGTCAATGGGAATTGGTTTTTAGAACCCATAGTGTAAGTTGGCCAATGGATTGGCAGGGAAAGACCCCGGGTAATGTAAAGTTGTTTAAGTCATTTAGGAAATAGTTAGGATTGAGGAACCTGTTGCACCATACGCAGCCACTTACGTGAGGTGGTGATGATGACTCCACACCTGTGTTCCTTTGTTCTGTGTTGCAGGAAATGAGAACTGCTGTGTGGATTTGTGAGACGCATCACGACGTGGATGAGACATTGGGGTGATTCCATCTCTCCCTCCTTAGGAGGGACTGATGATGAATTGGTGATGGCAAATTTTGATGTTGAGTTGGAGATGGCAAATTTTGATGAGAGTTGGAAATGGCAAATTTGATTGGTTAGGAGGGAGAGAAGACGAATTTGGTTTATGGGAGGAACGGGGAAGACAGTAGGGACGTTTGTTGATGTGTAAAGTAGATGTTTATGGGTAGTGTTGTGTTTTGTGGATACAGTAAGGGGTAAGGGAGGGGCAATGTAGGTTACCTGGTGGGGGGGGGGGGGGGGCGTACGGTAGGAACGTACCTGTCTCACCTGGTTCCCATGTGCCCCCAGTGTGCATTACCTTGAATTGCGTGCACTTTTGCGCCCTTACCACCTTACTCACTTGTCTTCTTTTGTCTCCCACCTCCGAGGATCTGGCTTTGGGGCAGAGAGAGAGGAGAGAGAGGTGCTGGCTCCGCAGTTGTGGGCCTGTACTTCCGCTGCTTGCTGCCTGGATCGATACACCATATGGACCGCAATTTTTGTGGCCGCCCACAATGGACCGCAGTTCTTTTGCGGTCAAGCACCACCCGTGGATGGACCTCTGGGTCAACGTGGCACCTATGCCATACAGGTGAACCACTTTTAGTTGGCCCCCTGACGGCCACAATTAAGAAATGGACGCGGTTGGCGCCTTTCTTTATTTCTAAAGAAGCCAGAAGGCCAAGTGCACTCCAAGAAGGCAAGACCAGCGGCAGAACATCGGCCGGCTGCGACACCACCGGTGACCATGGACACTTGATTGTGCATGGTTATTGAACACTTTATTGGTGCACCGGATGGTGCTGACTGTGCGTATGGGGTGGTGCTTTTGGTGCTTGGACGGGGTGCTCTGCACATTATTAAAGGCCGTAGGGCCACAGGGCACTCGTGGGTTGGTGTATCGATGCTGGCATGCGTGCTCTCCCTATGCATAACATCTGCATGTGTTCCTCAAAGAACAGGTCCTGGATCGTAGTGTAAATATCAGTGTTGTATAAATAAGGCTCCCTACCGGCTGTATGTTTAGTTTGAGGATGCTTTCCGCGATTCAGTTATGCTGTGGGTGTGTTTCTGTTAGGAGAAGGGTGCAACGTCGCAGGGGGACATATTTACTCATTTGTGAACATCTGTAAAACTGTCGCACTCAGGGTTGAGTTAATAGTAGAGGGAACTACATCTGAGTGCCACACTAAAGTAGGTAAAAATTTATCGGGTCGGGACGCCCCGAGGTAGAGAAGGGTGCAATGTTGCGGATATGGGATTTGCATCCACCCATATCCGCTTGTAAATATTCCCCTATTTCCTCAATACTTCCCAACTATCCCCAATCCCCCATTCCCTCATCCCATTTTCTGTAAACAACACTCTGTAGACCCGACCTCCCCCTATTTCCCCCATTAAATGTCGTGCCCAGGTTCAGCGCATCTCATGTAAGACAACTATAGGACATCTTGCTAGTTATTCTTAGTCTATGTCAGTTAAGGACTCGTTTCCATTAATTCTGACCCTTCGTTGCACCAGAATGTGATTGTATGGCACCGTTAGGAAGTTTAGGACCTCCCAATACCTCCCCGCAGCTCTTCATCACGGTTCAACAACAACAACAACAACAGCAACGGCGTGCACAGGGAGTGCGCGTCCTCACTCCGGCTTGGTTGGTAGGGGGTGTTGGGAGCGCACGAGGCCTTCCCAACGAGCCGCCATCGAACATGTGCTCGACGGGGTTACCAAATAGGGGCTCCCTGTCAGCTCCTCGTCAAGGGCGGAGCCCGGTAACCCCCGCACCCAATGGAAGCGGCGGACCGGCCCCAGGCGGGCGGAGCCAACCAGCCGAGGGCGTGTCACTCCCCGCTGAGCATGCGCAGGAAGAGGGAGGTGACGTGAAATGCGCGCTGAGCTTGGAGCAAGCAAGACGTACCCTCCGAGCGCTGTGAGGCCTCCCCGCATCTCTGGACTGGACCGTGCTTTATCCTGTCCCCGAGCCAAGGTGCACCTTGTGCTATCGACTACCTGTCCCTTCCTGCCATCAATCCCTGTGTAAGTCAGCCTTGTTCCGTTTGTCTGTGGTCTGTCTGGGTTAAGATAAGACTGTAATTAAGTGCCCATCTCTTCTGTGTCTTTACCTCACTACCTTGTAATCTACCCCCTTTTCTCCACCACTGTAATTATACCCTCCTCCGGAGGTCTTGAGAACTGTACCCCTTGCGTCGTTTCATCTATCCCAGTCGTTGTGTCCTTTCCATCATTGATTTAGCATAGCGCGATTTGGTCAACGTCTGGGTGGAATCGGGGTCTAGTCGGGGAATAACTGTTCGGTCGCGGTCGTACCAACCGCTCGGTCAAAATAACATCTAAACCGCGTCCGTAACAATATATATATATATAAATACATATATATATATATATATATATATATATATATATATATATATATATATATATATATATATATATATATATATATATATATATATATATATATATATATATATAATATATATATATATATATATATATATATATATATATATATTGTCGCGTGCCTCCCCCTTGGTTAATACCGGGGTCATCACGGATAGCCAAAGCCAGCTTTAACTCAAAAGGCGATGCCCAAATGCGGATTTCACTATATATGCACGGGCGGAAGAAATTAGAAGAGGCCGAAGCTTTTTACCTGTCACGATCCGCCGAACAGTCTTCAACCCTGCAAAAGTAACTCAAACCAACCGGATTTTATGGACAAAAATAAACGCCGGCTTTATTGAAACGAAAGGCCGGTAACGAGGCAAACGCGGTGGACTAATCCCTCTGAATGGAGTGCTCCTATTACAGACACACACACAT
Organism: Myxine glutinosa; assembly: GCF_964187855.1. NCBI lineage: Eukaryota > Metazoa > Chordata > Myxini > Myxiniformes > Myxinidae > Myxine > Myxine glutinosa. The sequence continues at coordinate 122,672,359 of NC_136264.1, read as the reverse complement.
GCACAGAGGATAAACGAACGAAATAAATAGGGGTTAGGATTTTATGTGTGACTTAGCTGAGAGCGGCTTGTGGGATCTCGTCAGAGTCGCCAAAAGTCATCTGGGGCGTTGGCGGGAACCTCCGATCGTTGGCGCGAAGCATGCGCGTTGGCGGTAACCAGGCCTCAGTCTTCACACGCCGCAGCGCTCGTACTCTCGTCCACACGCCGCCTCTCCCGTCAGCTGTTTCTCTCAATCTCAGATGCCAAATGAACAGGGGAACGAGGAGACGAGGCCGGCACACAACCACTTGCGCCGAGCTCCAGAACGGCAAAAGGAGCAGATCGTCAGCACACACTCGCAGGCAGGCACTACAGCAAGAGCGAGCGGGGAGAGAGAGAGGAAAATGTCGGTTTTTCTTCACCTTTTTATAATCTCCCCTTGGCCAATCAGCTCGCTCCTTCTTGCCTCTGGGCTTCAGATGCGTGGCAATTGGCCCTCCCTACCATTGGTGTGATCTCCCCATAAAACCCCTCGACCAGTCCGTCGCGAGGTGCGCATGGCCTCAGCCGGCCTGAACAATTTTTTATCGCCATATTGGCGCAATGCATGGGCGCTTCCTGCCTGCACTTCTGGTGAGTTTTATTGTGGGGGGGGGGGGGGGGGGGGGGAGGGGGGGGGATTTAAGTCGTGAGTGTGGTGCTTTTGGGCCTGCCTAGTGTCTATGTGCGTTGCCATACGGGACAAAGGATAAATCACAAGGTCTCACACACAGGGGAATTAACATAATCCCTACGATAATTAGAACAAGGCCATCCTCGTATGACCACAAATATACAAGCTTAATCCGACATCTGGGCTGAACAGGTCCCTGACTTATGTACATCGAAATGGCTCTTTCTACAACTGATCCTTTTACAACCGAGGTGTGGGGTTATGTTAACTAGTTAGGGATTAAGGGTAAATCCCCTGTTTGTGAATTGCCTGTGTTACGGATTCCGGGTTTAGGTGAATTACTATTCATGTCATTGCTTATTAATGTTTATTCTATTAAAGGTTGTTGTGGTTAAATGGTTAGAGAGGCTCCGGATAACAGGAGACCGGAAACGGGATGGTGAACCGGAAGAAGAAAAAGACACAAGGTCCGGGAGAAGCGGCCGTCTTCTTCTTCCTCGCCCAGATCCAACGCGAGCGGTGTCGATATTGAGCAGCGTGGGGAACGCTGCGTTTGAAAGCCCGTCTGGCGAGAGGAGTTACCTGCGCGGGGTAATTACCGGTTACGCGTCAAGTTGCCGTGGGTTCGTGCACGGAACCAAGCGTCCAGCACAGTTCGCCTCAACGTCTACAAGGACGCGTACGGGTCGCACCTTGGGCCTCGCGCACTTTGCGAGCCGCGCTTTGCTTTGCCCGCTTTGCTTTGCAAGGAGGTGTGCGCTGCAGCAGCTGTTCCCGGTACGCGACGTGCACGTTTGGAGCACGGGCCCAAGACAAAGACTTGCGCTTTTTGCAAGAAACCTGGACACTTGATGCCCAGCTGTTACCTCATGAAAAGGGAAAACCCAGAGCGGAGTCTGACTATTACCACTCCGAATGCGATGGCAAGCGTAAGAAATCGCCCACAGAAGAGTTACCAACCATTTATTTATGAGGGGTTGGTCTCACTCAAGGGAGACTTGACTAACCCAAGACCTGTTAGGGTATTGAGGGACACAGGAGCCCATCAATCCTTAATGCTGGAAGGCATTTTGCCATTGTCAAAGAGTACCGCAACTGGTGATAGTGTTCGGTTACAAGGGATCGGTGGCTGTGTTAGTGCCCCACTTCATGTTATCCATTTGGAATCCGATTTGGTGTCAGGACTGGTCACCGTCGGTATACAAGCCACGCTTCCTGTAGAGGGAGTATCTGTGATTATCGGGAATGATTTGGCCGGGGGGCAAATTTATGGTAACCCGAGGGTGGGTAAAGAGCACCGCAGGGGAAATAACACCACCCCAGCTCGGGATGGCGACAAAAGTGCCAAGTTATTTGTAGGGGGACTGAACTTCAACACAGAGGAAGAAGTTCTGACCTCTGTCTTCAACAGATATGGGCCGCTGGTGGAAGTGCGGGTGGTAAAAGACAGGGAAACGCAACGGTCAAGAGGGTTCGGCTTTGTCACGTTTGCAAGCACAAAAGACGCCAGGGAGGCAGAGAAGAATTGGAATGGTAAGGATTTGGAGGGTCGGACCATAACAGTAGGGAAGGCATTTCGTAGGCGTCGAGAGGTCTACAGAAGAGGACCACTTGGCGGAAGTTTTGGTGTTGGCAGCAGCCGATATTACGATGGAGGCTCCCAGAGTTACCGCATCTCCCGAAAGAATGATTGGCAGAGGACTGGCCGAGAAGGAGACCGCCAGTCAGGTGACTGCTGGGACAAGGGGTCCCACCGTAACTGTTAGGAGTCCGGAGAAGTTGAAGCACTCTATATACGGTGGAGCCGCCGAGCCTGGGCTCCTACACGGGCTAACCGTGAACGCCACATTCTTAAAAGGCGTCCCGGTAGGGAACGTTCCTGCACGGACTAACCGTGAACTCCACGTTCTTAAAGGCGTCCATGTAATGAACTTTCCTCCCCGGACTAACCGTGAACCCCACATTCCTTAAGGCGTCCATGTAGTGAGTACTCAGCTGGGCCTCCATCCAAGAGCAACTAGAAGTTGTTGACGCTTGGTCTAGAGGGAATTACCTTGGAATCTCTGGGGGGGTTTTGGTGAAAGTTTGTTGCTTTATTTTTGAGATGCGATAATTGTGCCCGGGGGGAACTGATGATTTGGGGTATCGGGTTTGTTTATCCAAGTTGGCCGGCCCAGAAAGTTTTCGCGGGGTTCAAACTTTCTTTCTTGAAGGGGGGGAGTGTTACGGATTCCAGGTTTAGATGAATTACTATTCATGTCATTGCTTATTAATGTTTATTCTATTAAAGGTTGTTGTGGTTAAATGGTTAGAGAGGCTCCGGATAACAGGAGACCGGAAACGGGATGGTGAACCGGAAGAAGAAAAAGACACGAGGTCTGGGAGAAGCGGCCGTCTTCTTCTTCCTCGCCCAGCTCCGACGCGAGCGGTGTCGATATTGAGCAGCGTGGGGAACGCTGCGTTTGAAAGCCCGTCTGGCGAGAGGAGTTACCTGCGCGGGGTAATTACCGGTTACGCGTCAAGTTGCCGTGGGTTCGTGCACGGAACCAAGCGTCCGGCACAGTTCGCCTCAACGTCTACAAGGACGCGTACGGGTCACACCTTGGGCCTCGCGCGCTTTGCTTTGCCCGCTTTGCTTTGCAAGGAGGTGTGCACTGCAGCAGCTGTTTCCGGTACGCGACGTGCACGTTTGGAGCACGTCAGCCAGGGGTTCGTTCAACCGCCCGTGTGCGGAGAAGTCGACCTTCACCTTGGTCTGGAGGGGCCCAGAGACATTGTGAGGGACAGTGACCATTGAGGGGTCGTGAGTGGGGAAAGGGGGGAAATATATGAGATGGCCATCTGAGTAATATTGTTGATTGATTGTTGAGTGTGGTTGATTGATTGGGAATATATTATCCATTAATCCGGATCCTTGGTGTGGGGGTTTCTTATTGACTTGAATTGTTGTGTCTTTCATATTGATTGCGTTACGAAAGCGTATAAATCATATATCTTTCTGGCGGGGTCCCTCCCACGGTCCGGGGGTCACCAAGACCAGGTAGTTACCGGGAGGACCACGTAACACCTGTGATTTATCCTCTGTTCATTATGACACACACCACACCAGCCATGCACGCTACACCTAAAATAAACATTAAATAAAAACAACCAGAACAGGACATTTAACAATACCGCTGGTGCCGACAGCCGCCACATCGCAACATCAAGCAGGCAGGTCCGTGAGGCCACGCCCTGAAGAGCAGTGATTGGTCCGGTACGATAGAGCGATGAGATGGGACTCGCTGACAGGAGAATGGCGCAACGTCGTCGGATGACGTAAGAGCCCTGGGTACAAAAGACTCCGCTCCCGACATTTTCCCTCTCTCCGGGCTGGCCTCCATTATGAGCAGTTGTATATCCCTCACTTCCTGGTGTTCGTGGAAGGCAGACGCAGTCGCACATTTTGTCTTCGTGGTCCCTGGCTTTCATCAGTTTGAGCGACCGCATTGTCCTTTCCTTGGATTGTCGGTGCTGGCTGTGCGTCGTCTGGGTGCGCTAAGAGACATTGGTGCTGTGTGAAGCAGACGACGAGGACGATCGCGGCTGGAGTGAACGAATGGCGTGCTAAGGCCTGGTTCCAGCACACGAACTGCGCGCCAAGGTGTGTTTTCCCGCACAAGGACGCGGGGACTGTGACGATTCCTGACGGAGTTCAAGAGCCGCTCAAAGCTGAGTACAAAAACAAACACGCATTATTTTCCAGTTATTTTCCCCCTTGCGTTGTATACTAGTCCGTATGGAGGGTCCCTCGGTTAGGAATTTTAGTTTACGGTGCATTCTTGTGTTCCCGGCATATCTTTCAATAAAGCCGGTATTTTTGCATTATAATTCCCTGTCAGTTTGAATTGATTTGCAGGGTTGAGGACATCTGTGGGATCCGTACAGGTAAAAGCTTCGTCGCCCTCATCCCCCGCGCGTGTTCACACCACCATTGGATTGAACGCCTGGGTGTGTTAAGCTCGATCAGCTATCCGTCCCCATGGGTGTTCACCCCGGGAATGCGACAACTTGTGTCAAGGAGTGGGATACGAACTTTCTGACACCACGACAATGGTGTTAGGAGTTTGGGATTCAAACCCGGCGGACAGTGTCCAAGGGTTGCAAGTTCGACACTCGCTGAGTGGCAAATTGTGCTCAGCTTTCGGAATTCAAAATTTATAATCGTTTTCTCTCTCTCGGAAGGAGGATAGATTGCAGTACTGAGGCTCAAATCTATTGGGGGTGCGAAAGTGCAACATCACGCTTTCGGAAAATGAATTTTTTTTTTTTCTGAGGTAAATTACACGTGAGCGGGAACTGCTTTCTCACTGCGGATGGCGGAAGGGAGTGAGATGGCTTCGAGTGTCCCGAAGAATATGGAAGTAAGCCAGGGGTAGAGTTTGATGAGAGTAGGAATGGTAGCTCCCCCGTTCCTGAGTGATCGAGCCAGGAGACGAGTCCGATAACCTTTCAGGCCCTGTTCAATTTTATGAAGGAAATGGGTGAACAATTAGGGGATCAATTGAAGGCCTGTCGTGAAAGATTGGATGCCGGGACTGAAGAAATAAAAGCCCAAAGAGAACAAAAGAATGATAGACTACGGACACAGGAGCAGGAATGGGCATTAGAATGTGATTCAAAACTGGAAGAGATGGCAAGGGAGATTGAAGAGGGTGAAACCCAGTCTGATAGACTTGGGGCACATGAGAAGGAAAACTCAAATTTAAATTGGGAATGTTCAGAAGTAAATGGGGAATATTCAGAAGAAAATGGGGAAAGTTTGGCTGGAAAGGACCTGGAAAGCTGTCGGGCTTGTGTGGATGCCGGAATGCACCAACAGGGAGAGGAATTGGGATTTGTGCATCACCAGGATGGTGGTTCAGAGCAACAGGGGGTAAAAATATTGGAGGCCCGTGTTATGGAACCGGACCATGTGGTGATAGATAAAGACCTGTTGGGGCCAGACTGGAATTGGGATGATGGTGTGAATGAATTGACAGCGGCTGGAGATTTTGGACAGTACCAACGAGGAAGAGATTGCTCAGGTCCAAGAGAGTCTGGGAGATGAGGTGAGTCGGTCCGTTGAACATCCCCAGGATGATTAAGGTGACTGAGGGGACCATCACCATGAACCACAATTGGGTACCATAGGCTCTGAAATTGGATACCCAGCAGGGGGGGTGTTTTGGCCCCGAGCTGGACTCAGACATGGAAGAGTCGGGGAATAGAGCCTCGGAAAAAGCGGTCCTTTTAGTGAATTTGTAACAGATGCAGGGAGGGGCAAAACGCAAGGAAGGGGTTGTTAGGCACAAGAGGCCACATAATAAAAAAAAGAAATTCAAATTGAATCTCAATGGGAAGTTGATTTGGAGCAGCCTTGGAGGGAGTTTGTCCCCGGGCTACGGAATTCGGACCAGGAGAGGACATTGGGGTCGGCCTCGTGGAAAAATTTGCCCCTTTCAAAATTGCGTTATACTAGCCAGCCTGGGGGCTGTGCTGGCAATATTTGGATGTGGGGTCTGACCTTGGGTGTTGTGGTATGGCCTGGGTCCCACTGCCTGTATGCCTGGGTATACAGTATGTATGCCTGGGTATGGCCTGGGTCCCACCTGGGTCTGGTAGAGTATGGCGTCCCTTGTCCATCGGGGCGGCGTCCTAGCGAGTGTCTCGGGCCGGCAGGTTAAGACCTCCCGGGGTCCAAGGTGGTTTCTCACAGGCACGGGGCATCATAAGGGCCACTAGGGGAAGGTGTTGTGGGCCGCGCTTTTGTGGCGGCACCACGGACGGCCAACAAGGGCCTGATGTGCTGACCGCCCAGGCATGCGGCCTGACAGCCTCTTCCTGAGACTCTGGGACAGCCAGCATGTGGTGACCTGCCATGCTGCGTTGGTTTATGGACGCGGGTCGAAGTGTATGGACAGGAATGATTATATAGCCCACCAGACAACCATTGGGGCATCTGTGGAACTTAATGGTGTGAGCATGATCTTCCACAGATATTCTGTTGTGATTTGTGGACTCTCGGTTTGGGAACAGAGTCATGGGATTCAATCGAGAGATTGGAACGAGCCGAGCATACGGGGCCATGCTCGGCTGGCAAGTGTATGGAGAAGCACCCTTCTTTGGTGAAGATAGTGAAATGTGGAACAATTGGCACAGGTAATCTGTGGGTTAGATGCAAAATTTAAGGGTGAATTTTGTGAGAAGCCATGGTGGACACTGAAACCAGTGACACCATTATTGATCCAGGTGTGTTAGACCAAAGTGTTGGAGGCTGGGACAAAAATGGATAGAGTAGCAGGACACAGCCTTCAACTGGCTGCGGGGGAGATGGCGCCAATATTTCGACGCGGGGTTTTGGAGATGGAGTTGGGCAGTCTGGGGGTCAACGTGGTGGCATGGGTGGCCGAGTTGTGTGGACCATGTCTTCTGGGATTGAATCTCCTGGTGGAGCATGGCTGTCGGCTAGACCTTGGGCGTGGTCAAGTGTGGGTCGGCACTAGGGCTGCAGTTGGGTGGACTGGGGGATGTGAGAAGTGCAGGGGATGTGATGAGGATGCCACGCATTGCGACCGTGCCCCCCAGGTCCGAGGCCTTGGGAATGGCAGAGTTGGCAGCAGGTGCTCACCACATTGGCCAGCTTGGGGATAGTGGAGCTGTGTTCCTCGCAGGGGGCCGAAGGATGGATAGTGGGTCACGTCCTTGTGGACACTGATGGGCGATGTTGGCGTTTCGGCTGCTCAGCTTACCCGATGACTCTCGCACCGTAGAGGGGTGGAGCTTTCGTCGCCAAGTTAGGTAGTATAGTGAAGGTCACCAGAGGAGGCGGATCCACATACTTGCGAAGATAAAAACAGAATTTTGGGGAAATTGATTGGCCCCATGGGAATTTGGAATTCGGTAGGGTGGATGGCACAATGGCTCGCTTCCTAAGGGGTGTATAAAGGTAAGGAGAATAGGTAAGTTAGCTACGGCTCGCTTCCCACAACCCCTCCTAATTTATTTCATAGGCTAATTAAGTGTATATATATATATATATATGTATATATATATACGAGCTTGGCTCGGCTCGCTGCGTTCGCCTCATCAAGCGTCGTTACTGAGGAACGGGCTTATTTTAGCTGAGGCTAATGACTGTACCTGAGTTGCTGTGTGGTCATGATTTACACCAATCATAATACAAACAATTACTTTGCACAAATGTATTTGCTGTGTTTGTGATATTACATTTTTATAGGCAATTTAGGTTGAAGATTTAGGTTGAATGTTTTTTTTTCAAGAAAGAACCCCTCAGCACACACATAGAGGAGGGGTAGGTGCAGACTGAAAATGTGGGACGATTACACCTCACCACCACGTAATTCAAAACACCTCACCACCACGTAATTCAAAACACCTCACCACCAAGTCATTTAAAACACCTCACAGCCATAAAACACGTAATGAAAACACCTCACCACCACAAAATTAAAAACACCTCACCACCACGAAATTGAAAACACCTCACAGCCATCAAACAGGTAATAAAAACACCTCACAGCCATAAAACACGTAATAAAAATACCTCACCACCACAAAATTAAAAACACCTCACAACCATAAAACACGTAATAAAAACACCTCACAGCCATAAAACACGTAATAAAAACACCTCACAGCCATAAAACACGTAATAAAAACACCTCACAGCCATAAAACACGTAATAAAAACACCTCACAGCCATAAAACACGTAATAAAAACACCTCACCACCGCAAATTTAAAAACACCTCACAGCCATAAAACACGTAATAAAAACACCTCACCACCATAAAATTAAAAACACCTCACAGCCATAAAACACGGAATAAAAACACCTCACAGCCATAAAACACGCAATAAAACACCTCACCACCACAAAATTAAAAACACCTCACAGCCATAAAACACGTAATAAAAACACCTCATAGCCACGAAATTCAAAACACCTCACCACCACGTCATTTAAAAACACCTCACCACCAAGTAATTCAAAACACCTCACCACCACGTAATTCAAAACACCTCATCACCAACTAATTCAAAACATCTCACCACCACATAATTAAAAACACCTCACCACCATGTAATTATAAATACCTCCACAACGTAATTCAAAACACCTCACCACCATGTGATTTAAAAACACCTCACCACCATGTGATTTAAAAACACCTCACCACCATGTGATTTAAAAACACCTCACCACCACATAATTCAAAATACCTCACCATCACGTGATTCAAAACCACCACATCGTTATTAAAAACACTTCACAACCACGGAAACAAAAGTTTGAGGGAGTCGTTAAGTGACAAGACAGACACTGCCCAGATGTGTAGATATATAGATAAATGACTGTACCCGAGTTGCCGTTTTGTCATGGTTTAAACCAATCATTATTCAAACAATCATTTTGCACAAATGTATTTGTAATATACGTGATATCACAGTTTATAAACAATTGAAGTTGAAAAAAAAAAATTCCCCAAAAAATTCCAAAAAAAAAAAAAATTGGAAAAATTTTCAAAACAAATACCCTTAAGACATACTGACGGGAGAGATATGTGCACACCAGAAGTTTGGTACGATTTCACAAAAGTTTGAGAAAGTAGTTCAGTGACAAGACAACACAACACAAGACAGGACAGACGCTGCACAGATATATGTGTGTGTGTGTGTGTGTGTGTGTGTGTGTGTGTGTGTGTGTGTGTGTGTGTGTGTGTGTGTGTGTGTGTGTGTGTGTGTGTGTGTGTGTTAACTTGTCATATATGTACATATTGACGCGAGAAATGGAGAGCAGGGTGGTGCAGAAATTAATGTCAAAAATACGTTTTATTCAAATTTTGATAATTCATAAGAAACTGCTCTCGGTTCATCAAAGCCTCAGCTGGAAGATAAAAACAGTAATCAAAATAAAATGACTTTTTGATTCCATAATCAACCAATTTAGGCCAATACGCCATTCAAACGTAATGACATGAGGCTCGTGACGATTTTATGACACCAAAACCAAACTTGAAAACAAATAACTTAACTTTTACCATTGTGAAACCTCATATCAAGTTACATAATGGATGTCGATGCGATGGACATAACTTTGGTGAGAACGACCTCAAACCAAGAAACATTTCTCAATTATAACCAAGCCTGTGCCGAGGTTGCTGGAATTTTGTACTTGCTCAGAGTGCCAGAGATAACTCGCCAGCTCTTCGCAAAAGACACCGTATTATCTTCACCATCCACCAATGACCATCGCTGGTCGACTGGTACTCCAACTTAAGGATCACATCATATCCAATCTAATAATGACATTTATCAAAAGCCCAAAACCACGACATTCAAAAGCATCGCTACTTATTTGCACAACACAAAGGGTGGACCTCTCTATTGCCAGAATAGTCGGTATTTACTTGGCAATAACTGACAAACTCAGCACATGTCCTCAAACCGACCTACGAGAAATGTAATAAATTTGACTCTTCCAAAAACCGACCTCCATTTATTACAGCATACCCAAGTACGCCGTCGAGGGAGGAATTGCTCGGGTGCAATCCGTTTTGACAAGTATTGTAAAAACGGGGCTGCCATGGATGGATGACCGTTCAACACAATTCCCACCAGAGATGAAAAGCCAGAGGTGCAGAACTTTATTGTGTAACATTACACGTGTCAAAACTCCGCGCGTTATGTACACTGGGGGATACGAGGTACCGGAAGCCTCGGCAATATACAAGAAGCCTCATCGGGTCGAGCAATTACGTGTTTCAACTTTCAACCGACAATTGCAATGAGCAAAATGTATTCAGCTTTATTCAACAACAAATTAGACTTGGGAGGCTGAGGAGATGGAGGATAAGGGGGAGAAGTAGAAAATAAAATTCAAGACTGACTGTTAGGACTCCAAGAGATTGACATTGACATGCAAAAATAAACATGGGAGGTGTATAAGGCAACAGCCCGCTACTTCGATCGTTGCCGAATTTTTTATTTTATTTGCTGTTAAGAAATCTCTCATTTTGGAATTTCAAACACAAACAAACACAAACAAGGCGTTATACAAAAACAAGGAGTACATCCATTTTAAATGATCAATGAATGGCTTGAAATAAAAAACGAAATATTTAAACTACACTTCCGGCTGCAAGTAGCTACACATATTTCTACCTTTGTCTCAAAGAATGGTGGTTAGGGGGGGTGGAGGGGATTGAAGCAGGCTGCCTTAACAGGTTCCAGAAATGAGATAACCGGAACACAGAGACCAAACATATATGGCAAGTGTGAAGATACACAACTATGAACAAGGAGAGAGTTCGGATCAGAGGCTCATCAAGTTATTATATACTACATGGCCTCCCCTTAACCACAGCACAAACGCTTTGGATTATACGATCACCCAGCATGACGAGGAGGGGGGAAATCCGCTTTCTCTGCCTCTGTTGGTGGCATTCTTGCTTGCGAAGCATGCACTACCACCACTTCCACGTGTGACGGCGGTACTTGCGCTACTTCCGGGCACACGCGAACATTTACAGTGTTTTTAAAGTGCTGTATCGAGAACGTAAGCCGATGTTCAATCCTTGATTTGCAGGTCAAAGGGAGAGTAAAGTTTGTAAAGGTAATGACTGCGCAATGCTTTAGTTGGGTCCCCTTTCTGAACATTTACAACGTGCGACATAATGTCTTGGTCACGAAGTGATGCCCACGGACTGCAGGACGCGTTTCTCTCCGTCGTTCAGGTGCTGGCGGAATGCTGAGTAACAAGGCAGGCGGGCAAAGTGCTGCAGGAATTCCGTCAGGTAAACCTGGGCAGGGCGGGGGAATACGAAGTAAGTAAATAAATAACAGCAGTGGATAAGATGTTAACGTGCGACGGTTACCGCACGAAAGCAAGTGTCCTTCAGACTTGCCACAACAAAGTCATCTAAACGTAGACAGGACGGCCAGCTTTATGTCCGAAGCAGTGTTTCCTCGTGGTGCTGCACCACAATGGTAGTTTTAGTGGCAATCCACTCCATGGGTGAACAAATCCAATTCCAGAGGCCTGAGGTTAGCGCACGTCCTCATGCGTTCTGCTGTACTCAAAGTCAGCACCACTCAGCACTCCATGGAGGTCTTTCAAATCAACGTACTAAACGGCCTCGACTCTGTTTAGCTTGCGAGATGCAACAAGATCAGGTGTACTCAAACCCATGAGTTCAGGCCCGACTCCACTTTGTTCATCGACTCAAGCTGGACAACTCCATTTGGACTGCATATTTATTGAGCTCAACACCTAAAGCACTAACTTACCTGTCGGTCCATAGATTATATTTATGAGGCACATAATTTGTGCACAACAGGCTTTGCAAAACAAGGGAACTTGCTTGACAGATAATAAATCAGTTGACTTCTTCTCCTCCCCTTCCCCTCCTCCCCTCCCCCCTCACCCAACAAATATACGTTGACTATATATCAAAAAAATTAAAATGACTTTAATAAATTACAGTATTAAATCCTATGATGTATAGTCAAGTTATGGACACTAATATGTCCTCCTCGTGGGGGTTTGTACATAAAACATGTCGCTGTTTTTTTATAGAGCAAATTAATGAATTACGTAGTTCGGCACATTTCATTGGATGGACTTCAAAACAAGAGCAACTTGCAGAAATACAGTCAAATGAACAATATGATCATTGATCACAGTAGATTCCCCTTAAGCCAAAGAGAGCATCCGCATAGAAAATTCGTCTAGCATGAAAAGAGCTTACCATTTCATTTACTACCAGTTGGAAGCGTGTGGGAAAATCCCACGAGAGAAAAATAAAAATATTAGCCTATTAAATATACTGTTTAGACCATAGAGTATTGTGAAATTCGAAAATGAGAGATTTCTTAACAGCAAAAAAAAATTTTTTTTGGGGAGCAATCGAAGTAGCGGGCTGTTGCCTTATACACCTCCCATGTTCAATTGTTGGTCAGATTTTTAAAAAATTAAAATTTTCCCATAAGTTTGGATTAACTTGAAGCAACTTTTGTGAAATATTTTTTTCCTCTGAGGAGTGTTTTTATGTTTCAGGATGGGACAGACAGACAGACAGACATGTACATATATATGTCCTTCAGACGTATGTCGCGGGCAACGTATGATGTGCTTCCGTCACCAGTAAACTTGAGATTGTGGGGGTTGTTGCAGGAGGAGAGATGTTATTTGTGTGGAGGTGTGGGAACGGTGCAGCATGCACTGAGTGCATGTTCAGCAGCATTGGCAGCAGGACAATACAGGTGGCGACATGATCAGGTGCTGGCGGTGGTGCTGCAGATGGTGCAACAAAAGGTGCTGAGGTCGAGAGAAAGAAGAGTGGAGAAGGAGACTGATGGGGGAGAGGTGTGGTTTGTCAAAGAGAGCCAAGTGGTAAGAGGTGGAAAGAGGAGGAGGTGGAAAGCAAGAGGGCTGTCAGATGCTTGTGATTGGCAGGTTGTGGTCGACCTAAAGCCACAATTGGTATTCCCAGAGGAGATCTGTGTGACAAGGTTGCGGCCTGACATTGTCATTTGGTCAGGTGCAACAAGACAGGTCATCTTAGGGGAATTGTCGGTACCTTGGGAAGAGAACATGGAGGAGGTGCACGAGAGGAAGAGAGGAAAGTACAGTGAGCTGGAGGCAGAGTGCCGGGAGAAGAGTTGGCGAGTTTCGTGTCAGCCATTTGAGGTGGGGTGAAGAGGGTATATTTATTGGCAGTTCCTTTTCTGCATTTCTTGCTCGGCTGGGAGTGTGTGGGACAGAAAGAAGGAGGATGTGTGACAAGGTGGCCCAGGTTGCCTTGAAAGGCTCATTTTGGATATGGAGGAAGTTTATGGAGGCACGTCAAATGGTGTAGGTTGGTTGGGTGTGGGTTTTTATTTTATTTTTTGTTACCATTATTATTTCTTATTTTGTGTATATGAGTGAGTGGGTGAGGGTGTGTGTTTTTGCATGAATGAATTTTTGCATGAGTGTGTTTTTGTATGTTGAGTGGTGTATGTTGTAAGGGTAGGTGGTTGGTGGTGTGTGTATGGGTGTGTATTGGTGTGTATGTGTGTGTATGAATGATCTGGTGTGTTTTTTTGGTGAGTGGTGAAGGGTATAAAGGTGGGTGTTTGCGTGTTCCACCATGTTTGTTTGGTGCTGTGGATTCTGGATGCGGAGGTGTTGTTGTTGTAGTCTGCGTTCGCACTGGCTGGGGGTGGGGGTATGCACGCATCCAGGTGTAGTTGCTGCATGTGGATGTGTATGTGCCCCTGCTGGCCAACCTTAGCTGACCGTATCGAGGTTGAAGGGCCGAAACGGGATGATGCTGAGGACCTCAACTGAGGGCCAGGTCAGTGCAGCACACTTGTGACCAGGTGTGTTTTGTGTATAGTATATATATATATATATATATATATATATATATATATATATATATCTATCTATAATTCCAGTAATCTCTGTGTGTGTGTGTGTGTGTGTGTGTGTGTGTGTGTGTGTGTGTGTGTGTGTGTGTGTATGTGTGTATGTCTGTGTGTTTGTCTGTGACCGCTGTTTCTCGACAACCACGGGTCCGATATACTTGAAACTTGCCAGGTATATTGCTGGGGACCTGAGGATGTGCCTTTTCAAGGTTTCATATTAATCGGACAAGTAGTTACCGAGCTATGGCGATTTCTTTACCAAACTCCGCCGTTCGCTTTGGACCAAACCATTTCATGTAAATGGAGGGGGGGGATTGTCACCGTACTCGCAAGCCGTTCGCTTTGGACCAAACCATTTCATGTAAATAGAGGGGGGGGGATTGTCACCGTACTCGCAAGCCGTTCGCTTTGGACCAAACCATTTCATGTAAATAGAGGGGGGGGGGGATTGTCACCGTACTCGCAAGCCGTTCGCTTTGGACCAAACCATTTCATGTAAATAGAGGGGGGGGGGGGATATAATTTTAGATATATATATAGTACGGGCATGCCCTAGTATATATAAATATATATATATATATATATATATATATATATATATATATATATATATATATATATATATATATATATATATATATATACTGTAAAACTTCGACTACAACACGCACTTTATTTTTTTACCCAAAAATCTATTTAAAGTTAGAGGTGCGTATTATACATAGGTCTAATTTTTTCGTAAGTTTTTTTCCGATTGAAACGATCTCGAGGACGTCTTAAAAAACGGAAGGGGCAATACTCAAAGAACAACAACAAAGAATAGCTAAATGCTTAATATAGAATATATAATCTGTAAGTTCACAACCATGAAGTAAAGTATTCAGTATCCGACTCGTTTGTCTCATTGAAGAGATGAAGAAGCTCCTCCAAATTTGCATTTGTATATAAAATATATATACAGACTTGGCATTTAATATGGATTTTTTTTTTTTCTTGACTTGGGTTTACTTTCTTAACTCAGTATATCAATCTGGTGAATTTCTTTTACACTTTGGTGATTTCTTTGTTAAAAGAACCATGTCACTGATTGTCTGTCGCAGCAAGAAGTCAACAACAGGATTATATCACAGGTGGCGTGGCAAAATGTACGGACAGGTGCATTTGACGATTGGCTTCACAGTCGGGTATACAAGGGTTGTTGCGTTCTGTATTAGTGGAAAACAACTGCTGCACGTCTCCAAAAGTTATTGCCGCTTCCTCTGGAGATGGTCCGTCAACTCGACAATGCTGTTTGTCATGGAGTGGTGGCTTTACGAAATTACGGCATGAAAGAGCGTGCTATTGCTCGGCAGTATGGCATCACTCAAGGTCAGGTGTCAAAGATCCTGAAACGAAATGCTCAGAGGGGTGTCCCTACTCCAATACCGAGGCCAGGACGTCCCCGCAGACCACAAGGAGGGATGATCGCCAGCTGCACCGGTTAGTCCGCAATGGCCGTACCAAGTCAGCTAATCGGCTTAGGGCTGAGTGGCAGCAACTGACAAATGTGCCTGTATCCAGAAGGCTAGTCAACCAACGACTGGTTCAAGCAGGCTATCGTGCCAGGCGTCCCCTGAGAAAGCCACGCCTGACCAGACAACACCGCCAGCGCCGATTGCAGTGGGCCAGAGAGCACCGTCAATGGCAGCCAGGACACTGGAATCATGTGATCTTCAGTGACGAGTCTAGATTTCTGGTCTATCGTCAAGATGGCTGTGTTCGAGTGCGCAGACAAGTGCATGAAGCCTACAACAAAGATTGTATAGTGCCAAGAGTCCAAGCTGGAGGTGGTGCGGTGACCGTTTGGACTGCTTTTCATGCAGGGGGCAAAACTGACCTGGTTGTTCTGAATGGAAACCTGAACCAGTTCAAGTACAGGGCCATTCTGGAAGAAACATTGCCCTCCATTTGCTCGTGCAGCCTTTCGAGGAAACTTTGTCTTCCAAGATGACAATGCACGGCCTCATCGTGCTCGCCTGATCCAACACTTTCATGCTGACCGTGGTGTAGAGCATATGGAGTGGCCTGCCATGTCCCCGGATATGAATCCGATAGAGAACTTGTGGGCAGAATTACCGCGTCAAATCAACAACTTGGACCACCAGCCGACCTCTGTGCGTGAATTGCAGCAGGCTATTGTCACTGCATGGCAAGCGATTCCTGTCCAAACCTTGGCAAATCTCGTGAACAGCATGCCTCAACGTGTACGTGCTCTCCTGAATGCTCGTGGGGGTTACACGAAGTACTGAACTGTAATTTTACTGTCCGTAATCCCAGTCGTAATTTAACTTTTGTTTTTGTTAAAAAATTTTTTGGCTAATGTGCAAAATAAAGAGATACTTCTGGAAAACGTACAGAAGTTTAACACAGTACTGTCCATGAATTGAGTTCGATATCAGTTTACATCACTTTCAAGGATCAATTTATTTGTTTCGAAATGTCAAATGTGGTTTTTGTTTCTTTTAAAGGTCACATTAACAAAATCTAGAATAATTTCAACATAATTCCAATGAACTTTTGGTTCTAAGACATCTTGAAAAGTAAGTTCACCCCCACAAAAAAAATATTCCATATTAAATGCCAAGTCTGTATATATGACGGCGGTACTTGCGTCATATATATATATATATATATATATTATTGGAAATATATGACTGATATATATATTACAATTTGTCGTGGAAATTTTGCATACGTAATATCTAGACGTCCCTTAAGGTAATCCTCCTATAATTGTCATAACGCATTGCAGCAGGGACACAGCTAATCAGTCTTCGTAGGGATGATACAAACAATAAAGGAAGGTCAGATGCTTACTTGAAGGTCCACCTGATACAAAGGATCTTTCACTGCATCTGGATCTTCCTCTTCTTCATCATATAACTCGTCATCTGTTTAAAGTAGAACAACAAGCAAATAAAAGCATCCAATCTTACAAGGATTTCTCATATGTTTGTTTCTAGCAGGCCCTTGTAGCAGCTTGAGCGAATCACCCATCCGGCCCCTGACATACCGAACGCTTTGCAGGTTAAAAAATGGTGATGAAGGTTAAGGGGAAATTCAGTGAAACGGAATAAACGTCAAGGGAGCGGGAAGAAAAGGAGGAGGTAAACAGTGACGTGGGGAATGTGGTGGGAATGCAGAGAAATTGTGCTGACAGCCGGGGAGATGTTAACACAGCAGGCTTCCTCACAGACGCTAAGGCGATTAACAGACCCCCCTGCAGGGATCGCATGTGATTTGAGGCAAGAGGCAGCAATGTGACATCTCGCCTTCACAGCTTCTTCCACAATTTAAATCGCACATCACTACATTTCTCTCCTTTTTCACTTCTTCCCCCGACAAAGTCTTCTCTTGCTCTCAAAGATTCTGCCACTTTATTTTTCACTCATTTCTCGCCCTCTGTTTACTTTACCGTTTCCACCTCTGTCCCCCATCCAAATCAACCCCCACCCCCGCCACCTGTGCCCGGCCCCTTATGAATCCCAAATCTCACCAAAATAAAAATAAAATGGCATTCCTGAGAATTTAAATAAGGTTTGTTTGGGAGAGTAAAATAAACAAGTCAAATACACTACAGTATATACAAAATATTGAAAGACAAACCTGATGAACAATTAATAATCAAATATCACCATTTAGCTCAAATAACGTGGACAATGGGGCTTGGGCACTGCGAATCGCAAATGCAGAAAAAGGCATCACTAAGGATACGACCTTGAGAAAGGCATCAAGGGCAAGCTGCAAAACAGACAGGCAAGCTGTGGGAGGATGGGGTGGGGGAGCTGTAAACTGCGATAAAGGGTCAGCTCTTGGGAGGGGGGAAATAAATACATGGGAGAGGATTCCAGAATTGGGGGTAAAGGCCCCAGGGGTGAGGAACAGACCAAGGATGATGGTGGGTGTACATAGGAGGATGGTGGCACAACCACCGTCGATTAGCACAATTCGCTTCCCCGACGACACAGTTTGCCAGACAAAGGAAAACCCAAGCCATCGCAGGTACACAACAACAGAACATTGTGTTGTGAAGTTATAGGTTTTCATAATTAAAGGCAAAGAAAAAACAAAAAGATTCAATGATAGAGTTATTATAGTGGTGGGTGGGGTGGGGATATCTGTAAGAACAAACAAAAAATAGATCATAATTGCTCAATGACTGCCTTGATGTCCACTCGCGCAACAATGACAAACAAACTAGAACGGCACTCAGTAGAGCACACACCTTCACAAGGCTGAATGAACAGTTTATGTTTTGTATCCCACTGATAGGCCGGATCTGCATCTGGATCCTTAACCAAAATTGAATCGGCTTGTTCTTATCACCACCAAGCTCATCCACCAAGTTTCGTTCAAATCCGCCCCATAACTGTTTGCGATATCTTGATATACGTATACACTATCGTTTTTTGGCCCCATCTTTCAATGGTGAAGAATCGCGTAAATTACCGAACCACCACTGACCTCTGACCTTTTGACACAAGAATCTAATCAGTTCATATTTACATCATTATACAACTTGTAGTAGTACCAAGTTTGATTGAAATCCCTTCAGGTGTTCTCAACTATCACATTTTCCCCTGACATGACCTCTGAACTTTGACATTTGATGCAGAAATATAATCAGTTCATCTCTGCATCATCTATAATAATAAAAGGCAATGTGTGTCCATGTCTGTGCGTCTCCTCCATAACTCCAAAACCATGAAACATATCAGCCCGAAACTTTGCATGCATACTTATCGAACTCCAAGGGAGTGCATTAATGAAAACTGGGTGTGTGGGTGTTTTTAAACCCCCTTTTTAAAGTTAACTTATGGGATGCCCATCACACAAAAAAAAACAAATTAAGACTTACCAAAATGGCGGTGCACCATCTTGGTCAGCCCTCTATCATATCACTTAGTTCTTAAGCCACCATTTTGTTTTGGCCTAACCAAACGTGCCTTACCTTGGAAACACAATCTACTCTCATGGACCAATTAAAATATATAATCAAAATCTGGGTTTGGGTTTGAGGATCGGATTTTGAAGACTAAATAAGTGTTGAAATCTTGAGTGAAGTCTGTGGATTTTAAGAAATTACCGATTCTTTTGAGCGTATATCTTTTAACTAAGCTTTACGCAGGGCTGTCCTTCCTCCTTCATCATATTCCCAAAGCATTAAACTGAACTTTTTGTACTGTTCCAACAATTACATTGAGTGAAGAAAACATAAAGGAATGTGCTGAAAGTGTAACTTTATTGAGTGCATCAAAAATAATTAACCAGCATGACAGCCATGAAGGCTGCCGCAGCCGTGCCTAGATACTCCTTGAAGGAAATTCCCAGAGTTAGGAAGGCAAATTAAACCAAATTAAATATTGAACAAAAAGAACAATTAACATAATTGGAGGATTACAATGAGTAAAGCAAGGGACAAGTGAATTCCATGCGCTCATCATTGAATGCCTGATCTTCAGAAGTACAAATCACCAACCGCTTGCCAAGCTGGCCATTCCTTATCAACTGTTTCGTTGGAAGTTTTAAACCACTTGACGAGTGCTCTGCAAAATTTTTGGTAATGGAACGAACACCCCTGCTCCCTCCTCCTGGTCTGTCACCTCCTCCTCCCTCTCCCCATCCTCCTGCTCCCTGCTCACCCCAACTCATGCTCCCTGCTCACCCCAACTCCTGCTCCCTGCTCACCCCACCTCCTGATCCCTGCTCACCCCTACTCCTGCTCCATTATCACCCCACCTCCTGATCCATGCTCAATTGCTCACCCCTACTCCTGATCCCTGCTCACCCCTACTCCTGCTCCATGATCACCCCACCTCCTGATCCATGCTCACCCCTACTCCTGATCCCTGCTCACCCCTCCTCCTGCTCCTCCTCTCACCCCCACTCCCCTCCTCTCTTTCCCCAATCCCCTCCACTCTCTCCCCCCTCTTAATATTCCTTTAGCGAAGCGATTGTGCGTTGCCCGGCAATGCCGAGTACCTTTACTAATAATATATACTTGTACTAAGTTATCACTGCTTCACAAGTAAGGGGTAACATCATTTTTTTTTTTTACCAAATGGGACCTCTGACCTTTGACCTCTTGCCCCCATAATTTAATCAGTTTATCTTTATATCATTATACATAATTCCACAAAGTTTGACTTCGATCCCTTCAGACATTCTTAAGTTATCGTGGTAACTAAAACCTATCACAGACAGAAAGAAAGACAGAAAGACGGACACTCATCCAAACGGACAACCTGAAAACATAACCTCCATCTACCATCAGTGTGGAGGTAAAAATTGTAGTATCCGAATCCAGATCTTCACCAGAATGTGATCAATTCCTCCTTGTCACACACTCACACCCAACCTGTCCACCGAAATTCGTCCCAATCCGTCCATAACCTTTTGAGATATCCAGCTCACAGACAAACAGACAGACAGAAAAACAGACAAGAAGGCACAATAAGTCAGACAGCATGATAGCCTGACAGGTATGATGAAAATCGAGAGAATCAGTAATTGATGGATTAATTGTGTAATTAAACGAAATAAATAATAATCGTAAAAGAATTCATTTCTTTATCAATAGGCTAATATTGAATTCCTAAACCACCACTGTTTCATCCGATTCTGTAACTTTTTGCAAATTAATAAAGTAATTAATCAAAAAATTAAATAATTAATCGATTAATTGATTGATAAATAAATCAAAAATACCCTTTATAGCCAAAGCACTTGTACACTATTGTGCCCAAATTCCGAGATGGCCGAGATATCGCCAAAACGAGAGAACCTTGACCTTTGACCTATGACCTATATAGTCAAGAAACATCGACAGCCTCTATTTTGTCCTTGGGAATCCTCTGGTAAAGTTTGACGAAGATAGCTGAAAGCGTTCACGTGTTATCGCACTCAGGCAAACAAACGAAACAGACAGGCATATGACAATTTTTTTTTAATTTTCATCATAACAAATGAGACAGACCGACATATGATGAAAATTTTCAATTTTTGTCATAGCAAACATACAAACGAGACATCAACAAAACAAGTAGGCGGCAAGCTGTAGCATGCCAGCTATGATGAAAATTGAGTGAATCTTGACTTTTGAACATGGTCATTTTGACGATATCTTTCCCACCAGTGGCTCAGTAATGACAGTTAGGAATAGTCAATCAGTGGACGGGGCTTTGCGTGGTCTCTTCCACGCTGCTGTGGGGCATAAGGTCAAGCATCACTGTCACCTTGACCTTTGACATATATAGTCAAATAACATTGACAGCCCCACTTTTGTTCGGAATCCTCTGGGAAAGTTTTGACAAAGATAGCTGAAAGCGTTTGTGAGTTATAGCACTCGCAGCCAAACAAACAAACGACACAGACCGACAAATGACAAAACTTTCAACCTTAGGTGGCGCAGGTAACAACGAACAATGTCTAACAGCAGTAAAAACAGACATCTCACCGTATCTGCAACCAATACCAACTCCAAACAGCTCCGACAGTGTCTGACCAGTAACATCATCATCGTCATCAACCTCCTCTTCATCCTCAACCTCATCTTCTTCTTCTTCAAAAGACTCCAACTCTTCACTAGTACCTGCTTCCAATGCAGACAGAAGTGAAACATTTTGAAGAAGGTACCAAAATGCTTAGGACCATTAGGAGAAAACGTTTGAATCCTAATTGTTAATCAGGAGACAACAGTCACGAAAAAAACCTACATTTGTCATATGATTGACATCATATGTCAATCATCATATGTTTCAGCTTCACTGAAAACATGAAGGATGTTACAAGCACTGTGTTAATGCAATTTATCTAAACTTATAATTGTTTGGGCTACAATTATCCGGGTATCTAAACTTACAAAGCTTCCTCCAGCCAAAGCAAGACAAGATGAAAGATTGTTGTTACGGATTCATCACTTCCGCTGAGGTGGTTTTCACCCACTGGACATGTTTCTGATATTATGTATTATTATTAGTTTCACAAGGTTTATTATTCACGAACGGTTATCAAAAGTTAAAAAGGATAACTGTAAGTGAAACAGGAAACCGAAGGAGAAGACAATGAGGTGAAGAGGAAGAATCAGTGTGAACCAAGTTGGAGAGGACGCGTGACGTCAGCGCTCCGTAACGAACCAGGTTTACCGACAGCCGCGGGGGGATTTTGAGTTCCTGGAAGGGACGTCCGGCGATAAGAATATTCGCTGGAGTGGAGAAATCTGCGTAGACAGATTTGGGGCGCTGAGATTCCGACGAATCCTTACCTTATCGCATCGGCTCAAGCCAGAGCCGTCTGCCATTTTGAACCCCGTGCTTCGGACACCTGTGAACATTTGCTTCGTGTCATCTTCACCCCCAACATGTCAAAAATATTTTTGTGTTTTTTTTGGAAATTTCTTGTGTGAAGGTTAACAGGTGTTAACGGATAGTCACCATGGAGTTTGACGCAGAGAAGTTTACAGCGACCCCTCGTGAGGCACAGTTCCGAGCGTTACTAAAATCGGAACTCTTGATATTGGGTGGGCAAACATTTTAGCTTGGAGATCCGAGCTAAAATGAAGAAAACAGAGATGCAGACAGTGGTGATAGAATCTATGGTGGAACTAGGAACATGGAGAGAGGAAGCCTTGGATTGGTTACCAGAAGAACAAGAAAGTGTGGAGCTCCAAAAAACGGAGATGCAATTGAAGAGCCAGGAAAGGTTACAAGAGAAAAAAAACAGAGGAAAGGAGAGTGGAAAGAGAACTCCAGGAAAGGTTAAAAGTACAGGAAAGAGAACTCCAGGAAAGGTTAACAGTACAGGAAAGAGAACTCCAGGAAAGGTTAGAAGAGAAAAAAGCAGAGGAAAGGAGAGTTGAAAGAGAACTCCAGGAAAGGTTAGAAGACAAAAAAGCAGAGGAAAGGAGAGCTGCAAGAGAACTCGAAGCAGAGGAGAGAAAAGCCGAAAGGGAGTTAAAGGACCGTGAATTGGCACGTCAGCAGGAAATTAAAGTCAAGGAGTTGGAGTTAATGAGAGAACGGGGAGAGGTACCACCCAACCACCATGGAACCTGGCCTTCAGCTCGGCCTCCCGGGAAAAGTGCTATAGATTGGCTGGCCTTTGGATTTTGGATCACCACCCCTTAACCTTCATTCACAAGAAACTGAAAGTAAAAATCAGAGGGTGATGAGATGGAGTTTGGCTTTGCAGGAGTTTAACTTGGAAATTGAGCACGTAAAGGGCAGGGACAATGTCATTGCTGATGCTTTGTCCAGAGTGAATTAACTTTGGAAATCTCTGTGGGTTGTGTGAAATTTTGTTGCTTTATTTTTGAGATGTTGATAATTGTTGCCAATGGGAATTGATGATTTGGATTGTGAATTTACTTTTGTTTTTAAAAAGTTTGCATGCAAAGAAAGTTTTCGCTGTGTTCAAACTTTCTTTCTTGAGGGGGGGAAGTGTTACGGATTCGTCACTTCCGCTGGGGTGGTTTTCACCCACTGGACATGTTTCTGATATTATGTATTATTATTAGTTTCACAAGGGTTATTATTCACGAACGGTTATCAAAAGTTAAAAAGGATAACTGTAAGTGAAACATGAAACCGAAGGAGAAGACAATGAGGTGAAGAGGAAGAAGCAGCGCGAACCAAGTTGGAGAGGACGCGTGATGTCAGCGCTCCGTAACGAACCAGGTTTACCAACAGCCGCAAGGGGATTTTGAGTTCCTGGAAGGGACGTCCGGCGATAAGAATATTCGCTGGAGTGGAGAAATCTGCGTAGACAGATTTGGGGCGCTGAGATTCCGACGAATCCTTGCCTCGTCGCATCGGCTCAAGCCAGAGCCGTCTGCCATTTTGAACCCCGTGCTTCGGACACCTGTGAACGTTTGCTTCGTGTCATCTTCACCCCCAACATCCTACCGCCTGTCGGGGATGAGTGGGTGCGACCGCTTCATTTCCAATTACGTTGCGGTTTGCTGAGGGAGCGGTGAAGGTGCGCCTCTGGAGGGTGCCGTTGTACAGTTTGGTGGGAAGAGCACCCTTGCCCACTGTACACGCTTCGGAGATCGACTGGAGAGCGAGATTCGGGCTTCGACCGGATTTCGTTCCATCGACCGCTGGAGCGAATCCTATTCGCCTTGGGAAAAGTCATAGAGACATTGAGGAGTGTCGTTGCACTCGCTGGCCGTGCCGTGAGTGACCTGACTTTATACAAGGGATGTATAGAGTGCACTCTTAATGGCCATTTGTTGTACCGTTATACCTGTGTGTGATTTATAATACAAGTTTGTTCATTTATAATCATGGGTGTAGTTTCACTATTGATTTTCACCACAGGGTAACATATTTTTTCTGCCGGGGTTCCTCTCGGGGTTCGGAGGTTACCGAGACCAGGAGATCCTTGAGGACTCCGTAACATTGTGCTAATTTGTCTAAAATGTTAGATCTAGATCCAAATCAGCATTCAATCAGTTGGGTCATGATAACCAAAGTCAATGTTTTGGTAAGAGAAGAAAGATGGGAATGAACAGTGCCAGGAAGAGGGCATGATGTGAAGGGAATAAATGAAATAAGTCTGGTGAAGGGAATTAAAGGCGTGAGGAAACAGGGGAGTAACACAAGCAGTTGCAGTGAATTGCAGCTTCAGGGCAAAAACCCCGTAGTCTCAGTGGGGGCCATTAAAAGTCATTTGTGGCATGGCTCCAGAGGTTTGAGAGGGATAATGAACCAGCAATGACTGGGAAACAGCTCAGGCATTCAAACAAAGTGTGTTGATTTGGCAAAGTGACACGTTTGATTCGGCAAAGCCAATCGTTTGTTTGGGCCAGGCCACACATTTGGTTGGGCCAGGCCACACATTTGGTTTGGTTGGGCCAGGCAGCACGTTTTATTTGGTTGGGCCAGGCAGCATGTTTTATTTGGTTGGGCCAGGCAGCACGTTTTATTTGGTTGGGCCAGGCCACATGTTTGGTTTGGTTGGGCCAGGCCACATGTTTGGTTTGGTTGGGCCAGGCCACATGTTTGGTTTGGTTGGGCCAGGCCACATGTTTGGTTTGGTTGGGCCAGGCCACGTGTTTGGTTTGGTTGGGCAGGCCCCAGGTTTGGTTGGGCCAGGCCACATGTTTGGTTTGGTTGGGCCAGGCCACATGTTTGGTTTGGTTGGGCCAGGCCCCATGTTTGGTTTGGTTGGGCCAGGCCACATGTTTGGTTTGGTTGGGCCAGGCCCCATGTTTGGTTTGGTTGAGCCAGGCCACATGTTTGGTTTGGCCAGGCCACACGTTTGATTTGGCTGGGCCAGGCCGCACGTTTGGTTTGGTTGGGCCATGCCCCACATGTGGCTGCTTAATGTGGGCACAGCCAGCCACAAGGGATGGCAGGTGGAGTGCTGACATTCAAAGTTGGGTCAAATTGGGAGCTGATGACTAATTACATGAAAGACAGCATTTTGAGACAGATCAAAGATTGACACTTTGTAAAAAAAAAGAAAAAAGATCTCATCCAGGAATACATCAATCATTGCTGTTTCTAGGATGGGGAGGGAGAAAGGTCAGCAAACCAAAAGAAGGTGGTAAAGTTTATGTAGGTGGCCGAAAAAGAGGGCCAAATCCCCACCTGCTGAAGTTCGACGAGATGCGCTGCTCTCCATGACGACTGAAAGCTCATTAACTAGCAGCTTATAGATCTTAATGGGCAACGGGATGACAGTCCAACGCTCAGGCACTGCATAATAGAGGAGAACAGTGGTCAGTCATTTTCATGGTGCCAATTTGATAGCTATGGGGCTGACAGTTTCCAAATGTCCACAGAGAGCAGCAGGAAAAAAAATCAACAATAAATACGATAACTGGGTTGGAAAGTTCAGATTAAAGTGTGCATTCTATCTGTCATATTGCATTACTGAATCTTATAAATTGAAAAAATACATTTTCTAGAAATAAATTGACTAACTTGAACTACAAAGTCCAATGTCTGCTTCTCAACTTGAACTATTTTGCCCCCCTCATGGTTCTTTGGTGACAAATCATTGGGGAGGAGGGTGGTTGATGAGACGTAAAAGTAAACCACAAATTGGGATGGAGATTATGGCAAAATAAGATTAAAGAGTTACAGACTGACAGGAATGTGGTGTGGGCATTTACCCTGCCCCCGAGCAGTTTTGGAGCGTGTTCGGATCCCCTCGGATGGAGAAAACACCTGATCTCCACGGACTGTGATGTCCTGGAGGCGCAGGTCATGCGTGGCTACTCCATGCTGCAGCAGCTTGCACAACGCAATGGCACTGGAACACAAACGTTGAGGTAAAAGAAATGCGAAACTACCCGAATAGGTCCTCTTTGTAACAAACAAGATCAATCTCTTCATTACCACAGAATCTTTACAAGAATCACACTCCCTGCCACCCCCAATCTCAGCCACCCCAAACCCCGATAACAGTGTGGTCCACCAGGCTGGAGTGCCCCAAGACAGTGTTTTGGGCCCAGTGTTGTTCCTAATCTTCATCGACGACCGCTCTGACTCTGGAAAAATCCCCTTTATCTCTTTGCTGATGAGTACACCCTCTGTCATAACTCATAACATCTCTCATCCTTCAGATAGGTATACAGCAGCCTCTTCCCTCTCTGCAGACTTTGAGAGAATAATAAGTGGGTCAAACATTTGGAATATGTCTTTCAATCCTGACAAATCTCACACACTCACTGTCTCTCTGAAAGGACTGTGTGGCAAACCCTCTGATCTACTTTCCTAACAATCCTCTTCAAGTTCAGTTACCCAAACGTTTGGGCCGAACCAGCAGCTATGACCTTTCTTGGTGAAACCAGGTGTCAAAGCTGGCCTTCAAAGCCAGTCATCAACTGGTCAGGCTACGCCATGCAAAGTCTTTCCTTAGCACAGATAAACGTTTATCGGCCTTCATCTGCAGCTTGATGGAGTACTGCTCTCCCCTTTGGGCTGGCGCCCCTACCTCACACCTTGCTCAGATTGATGCTGTGCAAACCAAGACCTTCAAGTTCATTGGAATCTCTGACGACGAAGCCGAGTCTCTGGGTCTATCACTTTCCTATTGTATGCAGGTCGGTCATCTTTCTGTCCTCTACCCCCTCTGTTCAGGTCTTGCACCCTCTACCCTTTCCGTGGTTTGTTTAACTCACCCTCTGCCCCCTCCCACTCTCCTTCCCCACACTTTCTGGTGGAACTCCCAAAATCCAGACTCACTGCTCACCTCCACTCATCTGCTACTCACCTCCCCCAAACCATGGAACATCTCATTCTTTCTTCCAGGGCTTCAAAATACCTGCCAGACACCGTCTCTAGTGTTAACCATCCATAACCATGATATTTCCACCCCCGTTAACCCTTCCCAAACCCACCTATTTCCAAGTTTCCAGTTTTTCCTTCCTGACAGTTTGCAGGTGTATCCATCTTATCCAGCATGTATGTCCTCCCCAACAATCAATCTTCCCCACATACCTTATTTCTCCAGTCTCCCACTATCTTGTCCCTCGGCCCTGTTGTCGGTGCACTCCCCCCCCCCCCCCCCCTCGATTTCTACTGTTCTTTACGTTCTGTTACCTCCTGATCCATTCTGTGTTCTTGCTCCTCCACGAGCCTCGATATTGTGTCCACGAAAGGTTTTCCTTTTGTTTATAAATCCCCAGTTGCCAGATACAAAAAAAATGTGTTACATAAGTGACACTTATTTGTTACACTTGTCAAGCAGAGACATGATTGGGTATTCGGTATTAGAGAGAGAAAAAAAATAGGTGCATTGGCCCTGTAGCTCAAATGGGGCCCATCTACATCTTCAAATATGGTCCCGCAAGGAAGTTAATTATCGCAAACATGGAATTAAGAAGGCAGGTGATAGGTAAACTGCCAGAATTAAGGCAAAAAGGAGGGTGAGCCAGATAAGCCTGAAGAAACGGCTTTGCATGGCTACGGAATCACACTGGTAAATGAATTGTCTTTGCTGAGCTGCAATGCACATCTATTTCTACCCCAATCATGAAGCGAACAGCGGGTTTAAGCAATTGGTCCAATTTGCCTGTCTGTCTGTCATCAGATTTTGATTCATCATCAGTCATCAGCATCAGTTTTTGATTGAGGAACAACTTTATTGTTAATGAATGTTAAATTTTGAACACAAATCGGAATGTGAATCAGAAAATGAACCTGTAGTTAAGTAATATTTGGCTCGAAATTTGGCAAATTGTGCAGAACCTTGTCCTGATGGACACATCTGCACACAGAAGAGAAAGATAAATTTTTTAGTCTGTCTGCCTCTCTGGCAGTGAAACAAAATTGAAAATCATTCCAAACAGGAAATTTGTTTTTAGGACGTCATAAAGGACACAAGCAACAAGCACGAATAACTATGTAACATGTTAAACACAGTGGAGGCTGCATCAATGGCGGTAAACTTCCGAAGAAAGTTTTTTTCTATAACATTTAAAATCTTTATTTTATTTCAATTGAATTGTATATGTGAACACTACAGAACACAAATCGCCTTTTTGGCACTTTCAAAACCCTCACGCTTAGCAGTACTTAGACAAAATATTACGGCATTTCACCAATCAAATTAGCCGCATGCAGACCCCAACCATGTCCTTTTTTCTCAAGACTAGGTAAGGTGTTTAATAACTCTGTAATTGCTTTTTTATTTGAAGTCAAGGTAAACGCGATATTTATCGCACAATAAACCCTATTTTGGCAGCAATAAGACGAGCTATTTATGCGGTTCATCATGGGATTCTGTTTAAAATGTGCGAAATCTTAAGACACAAATACTAAGAAACGAGATTTGCATCTACTTTATGTCTCTTTTCCCTCAAGTGAAAAGAAAAGCTCAATAAACAAGATCGACATGAAAGCAACTTATGTCTTGCATACCAAAAAGGCTGCTCTAACACAAGAATAATGCTGGATGAGCAAAGGGTTAATATAATCACCGCCGTGGCACCACATGTGAGCAATTCTCTTTCGCAAAGAAGGTGCAAAAGGCTTATTTCATGAGGCATACAATTTTGGCAATGAAAAGTCAACACGATTCTCATGGAAGCAGATGCGACCTTATGTTGAAACCTGAATTGGTGCAATTGCTAAATACAAAGACAGACAGTCTAGCTGTCTCCAAGCAACACCAATTTCGGGGA
The DNA here is from genome assembly GCF_964187855.1 of Myxine glutinosa. Lineage (NCBI taxonomy): Eukaryota > Metazoa > Chordata > Myxini > Myxiniformes > Myxinidae > Myxine > Myxine glutinosa. Next base: position 122,643,075 of record NC_136264.1, on the reverse strand, counting down.
CCTTAACCTATTCCGGCCCACCAAAAAGAAAAATAAATAAAAGGGACGCTGAGTTGGAGGCACCAGGTTTATCGTACTCTTTTTCTGCCAATCCCCTAATGTACAATCTATTGTGAAAATACCCTCAAACAGCAAAGCTATTCATGTCTCGGCTTTATTTTTGTACAACGTACAACTTTTGATCCTACATAAGCAAGTTAATGGATCAGCACAAATGGAACTAAAACGGCACTCGGTCAAGCACATACCTCCGCCAGGCTGAACAATTTACTTTTTTATCCTACTAATAGGCTGGATCTGGATCTTAACCAAAATCGAATCGGCTTGTCCTTGTCACCTCCCCAACCCATCCACCGAGTTTTGTCATAATCTACCCACAACCTTTTGAAAGATTGTGCTACATATCGTTTTGGCCCCATCTCTCAATTATGAAGAATCACTAAAAAAAATAAAATTATATCAGGATCCAGATTGAATAATTACTTCGTCCTTATAAAACACCCAACCTGCCCAGCAAGTTTCGGCCCAACCTGCCCATGACTTTTTGAGATATCCTGCTCATAGAAAGACAGACAAACAGACAGACACAGACAGAGACAGACAGGGGCGAAAACATAATCTCCGTCCACCATTGGTGGTGGAGGTAATAATGTCAACCAGGTAAGATAACCTGAATGGACCTATTTATATGCAATGAAACGTTATTGACACCAGCCTACCAATTTCAGCATACCAGGAACTGCTTGCTGTACCTGACTTTCCCTTCGTACTGTCCATAAAACATATGTTGCCGACCCGTCCACTCAATCATGACAAACTCAAGTGCCGGCTTTCCGGTGGGTCCAGGCAGGTTGCATAGGAACTCAAGCACAGCATCCATCTGAGAGTGAACCAAGTGTGCAAACACCATGATCAAAGACTGCAATAAGGAGGAGAGGTAGTGGTAAAGGGATGAGGTTTGGGAAGGAGAGGTGCAAAAAAGTAATGGGATCATGACATCTGTCAAATGCTAACAACACCTCTATTTCGAACCCAATTGGTGCATTTGAAAATATCACAGCACGCCCAATGTAAATCAGATATGAATCTAATTTTTTAAAACTTATGTTACTTTTGCTTGGGCGCACCTGCATGACACTGAGGGTTTCGGCCTGCTGCATCTTGCTCAGCACAGCACGCAGCATTAGGTCCAAGCTGTCACCGAGCTGCGATCCGAGCCGAGCAATCAGGCCAGACACGAGGCGACCCGCAAACGCTGCGGCAAACTCCGACGACCGAGGGTCTAAGAGCCGATCAACAACACCCAGGACATACCAAACACCACCACGGCCTTGATCGTCACGCCAGGCTGCAACTTGCTCTACTGCCACACTCACAAATGCACGAAGGCACTCGCCACCACTCTGCCAGGATAAGAATGGAGTAAAGAAGAAACAAAGTTTGGAAAAGGCCTTGATTAGTGTGATAACAGGAGTGAACCACGACAGATAGGCATAACATTATTTAGCATGGATTTGCTGCTTTGGTTAGAAGTATACTTGCTTTGGACAAGTAAAATCGCTTCCCAATTTGTCATTATATGGATCTATTAGAAATATGCTATTCCTACATAAAGGGCATTGCAATGAGATTTACAGGTGTCATGTGGAATGCACTCCGAAGAAAAGTGTGGAAAACACGTTCAATTCTGTTCTTTGAAGAGTAACATGAAGAGGTGGGAAGGGCAACAGAGCATGTGGTGGTGGCAGTAATATGGCAGAAAAGTCTGAGGTATGAAGAGGCAACGAACGTGACATGAATGGGAAGAAGGCAAAGGGATTTGGCTTAACGGCAGCGGAAGGAAGGAACATTACAGTGTGACAATGAACAGCTTTGTTGGGTCCGAGAGCTGGGAAAACTCGTTTCTGGGACCGGGAGCTTTATGCGAGGAGAGAACAGGACATTTGGGCACAGGGCCGACAACTACACTATGCATACCCACGTGGTGCCAGCAAACTGAAGACTGTAGCAATATGGGCTTTCGCCAATTTCCCAAAGTCTCAATCCATCATGTGTCACTTTCTCACTGTCTATCTCTCAGGCAGGAAAAGGACCCTGTGCCGAATTAAAGTATTAATCCGTTTTCTCACGTCGCAGAAGGCTCACGGCCAAAACGGCTCTCGAGGAGTCGTTATTTATTTATTTTTGCAATTCTACATCACTAGTCATGCACCAACCGTCCTTTTTTATGAAACTCACAAACAGGTGAGTGAAACACACACACACACCAACACACACACACACACACACACACACACACACAATTATAGAAACACAAAGGATATGCACAAATATTGAGTAATTGCATTGAAAGATGTACATAGTATATACACAGAAGGCATTATTCCGTAAAATGTACAAAAACTACACAAATACGTTGTACGGTGCATTAGTATGTGGTACGCGAGCCCTTTGCAAACTTGTATCGAGCACGTATAATTGTAGAATGTTGTCCGAAATATGCTGCGGCCCTATCCACGTTTCATCCAAGATGCTTAGTTCCTGTTTGACTTTCTCAGTATCAATAACCACCCCATAACGATGGTTCTTTGATGTTCATACCCTCGGCCTTTGTGCAGGCCGAGGCATCTTCCTGAGTGGTCCATCAGCCTCTTGATGTTCAAGATAGCTTTTCGCCGCATTGGCTGGATGCTTGGGGTCATTGTCATGTTGGAAGATGAATCCCTGACCAATGAGGCATGTTCCTCAAGGGAATAAATAGTACGATTTATTGGCAAACAGTTCAAATTTGGAATCGTCTGTAAAGAACACATTCATTGTTACAGGTTTGGTAATTGCACCGTTTCATTTCTGCTACTCATTTCAACATTTTTGTTTGGTTTCCTTTCGTCAACAAAGTAACACCAATGATTTTACACGATCGAAATTCATGGTAAATGGACGGAATTCATGGAATCTGACTCAAAATGCAAAACTGAACCTGACAGAAAAAAAATGAAATGTAGGAAATTGCAGAGAGAAAAAAAAGAAGTCAAGATTAGGTTTACTTACCAATAAAATATTCACTAAACGGTTGGGGGTTGCATCTGTTTGCCTACAAGCTAAATTCCCACAGGATAAATATGAAAAGTGCAATAAATATACACTTCATTCGCAATTACACAATAAATATACACAATGCAATGCAGTGTATTGCAGTGTAATGTGGTGTAATTGTAATTCAATGCACAATACAATGTAAGCGCCAGCACGGTGCGTGGCAGGAGGCGAGCAAGTCAATGCTCTGTTCAAGCCAATCGCAGCTGCTTCGGACGAGCGTGGCTATAAACAAAATTCCCGTGATGACTTTTTTTTTTCTTTTTTCTTTTGGATACAAGATCGAGGCTCGTGAAAGAGCTACCATTAATCACACAAAAAGTCAAACCGACACATAAAACACAAAATAAGTGGAGCGGTAGACAAGATGGGGAGAGAGGGGGAAAGACGCAAACACATTTGAGAGCGGGGACATCGAGAGATCTGTGGGAGGTCGGCTTTATCCATCATTGTTGCCATTAAATACTGAAAATAATTCTGCCTATCAATCTCCGGTGACCACAGTCAAAATGAAATTAGACTTTAAAATCACCCCAATTTGTTAGAAAATTCAGTGAAAAGATTTCCCAAAAATACGATTACCGGCCAAAGCAAAATGTCAGTCACACGTACGCATGCGTGCAACTTTGGAGAATTTGTTTTTTTTTTTACGATGAAAAACAGGGCTCAACAACATCATTTCCCCCCCCCCCCCCTTCCCATGACCCCCCCTTCCCATGCCCCCCCCCCCCAAAGCCCTCTCCCTCTCACAGATCTCTCGATGTCTCGATGTCTCTCGGTCCCTGCTCTCAAATGTTGTGTTTGTGTCCTTCCCCCTCTCTACCCCATCTTGTCTACCGCTCCCGATGTTATATGTTTTATGTGTCGGTTTGTCTTTCTGTGTGATTAATGTTCGCTCTTTCACGAGCCTCGATCTTGTATACAAAAAAAACAAACAAACAAAAAAAACAACCTTTTTTCCAGCCTGTGCATGGGACAGGTAGGTTTTAGATTTAACATATCCCATCAACCATTACACCTGTCCACCTGCTTCCTAATGCATTTTTTAAAACCAAAATTCCGATTTGAAAAGAGCATTTGAAAAATGAGAAAACGTGTGGTGTGATGAACACAAGACCATAATGATCAGGATGTTTTAGTCCCATGTCACTGGTACTTTCCACATTGTGGAAAACAAATGCTGATTGCTACATCTAACTGATCTCTATTGTTACCTCTGCCACCGAAGGTGGACGGAAGTTATGTATTGAACCGTTTGTCTGTGAGTTGCATATCTCAGAAAGTCGTGTACGGATTGCGACAGAATTTGGTGGACAGGTTGGGTGTGTAACAAGGATGAATTGGTTAGATTTTGGTGAAGTTCCAGATCTGGTTACTAGAATTTTTAAAGTGATTCTTCACCATTGAGAGATAGGCCCAAACCGATATATAGCATGCTATCTCAAAAGGTTATGGACTGATTCGGACAAAACTAGTTGGATGAGTTGGTTAAGTGACTAGAACAAGCTGATTCGATTTTGGTTCAGGTCCGGATCCAGATCTGGCCTATTAGTGGGATAAAAAACAAACTGTTCAGCCTGGTGGAGGTATGCGATCAACCTAGTCCCGTTCTAGTTTACCTTTTGCTTCTTTCAAAATTCATATTGTAGTATCAACTTAGTTTTGTAGTATCAACCTGTGAACCACATTCTTTGACCCTAGGATGCATGGCTTGGGCCCAATGGCACCGGCTGCCCATAGAATGCCCTTGAGCCATGCATCCTAGGGTTAATAGTCAACATTCTTGTGATGTTAAAAAAAACAATTGTTATAGTGGCACAGTATCAGAGACATGGGAATGGTATACTTGACCCCACCAAGTCTGGCACATACACGCTGCAAAGCCTCTCAGTAATCCAGTGACCATTTAAAATCGTAGTATAGATATGAGATAAAATCCCAACACGTGATATTCAAACGGCTCACAAAATGTTTTTGCAGCAATGTGCGTGTGACGACATGTATCTCCATCAATGTCCAGCAACTCCAACTCTGCATTCTCTTTCCGACTCCATTTTTGGAGCCTCTCATGACAAGACAAGAGTCCATCAGTATTGACACGGAATTTTCCCAAGGTATGTTGTTGTCCTTCAACATCTTGTCAAGTACGGAAAATACGGTCTCACCAGTCAACTTTTGATGACACAGATTCCTCGTGATGAATAATAACTTTTTGTTGATCAGGGCAGAAGTATCTGACAAGTGTAGCAATAATACGACGATTGTATTAATACGACGACCGACTGGAAAACCCTCCCATCCACTTTCTGAATAATCCTCTCCAAGAAGTTCTGTCACTCAAGCTTTTGGGTCTCACTATTTACCATGATCTTTGCTGGGAAAACCACATTTCAAATCTGGCCTCCAAAGCCAGTCGCCGATTGGGCATCCTCCGTCGTGCGGTCCTTCCTTGGCACACCTGAGCTCCTCACCACATACAAGGCTTTCATCCGCAGCTCTATGGAATACTGCTCTCCCCTCTGGTCTGGTGCTCCTGCCTCACACCTAGCCCGTCTTCACGCTGTTGAAACCAAAGCGTTCAGAATTATTGGAATCTCCCGCGATGAAGCTAACTCCAAGGGCCTTTCACTCACCCACCGCAGGCAGGTTGGTGGTCTTTCCGTCTTCTACCGACTCCTCTCTGGCCTTGCCCCCCCAGCCCTCTCTGGGCTCTGTCCCCCAAATATTCCTACAGGTCGCACAAGATCTGCCTGCAACCCTCTTATGGTTAAACTGCCAAAATCAAGACTTTCTGCTCACCTTCACTCCTTCATTCCTCTTTTCTCCCGCCTCTGGAACAAACTCCCTCACTCTCTTCAATCCCACTCCACCCTCCAGGTCTTTAAAACAGCTGTTCACCACCATCTCTTATCCTCCCCCATCCAAAACCTTGATCTTTTCTACCCCCGCTAATTTCGGTCCCCTTGTGTTTTATACCTCTCTCCCCCCCCCCCCCCCTCCCCTTCCCACGCCTCCTGCCCCCAAGCCCTCTCCCTCCCACACTTCTCCCTGCTCTCAAATGTTGTGGTTGTGTGCTTCCCCTTCTCTCCCCATCTTGTCTTCCGCTCCCTCTTTTTGTATATTTTGTTTGTCTGGTTGATTTGTTTGTGAAATAAATGTTAGCTCTTTCACGAGCCTCGATTCAGTATACAAAAAAATAATAAAAATAAATTGTGGAGCCGATTGCTTCATCATTGTTCAAAGAAAACTTGTTCCGATGCACGGAATGTATCACTTAAACCAGCTTGTGGGTCAGTTTATAAGAAGGCTCAGATGTTTTGTCAATTGAGAACTGATCAAGGGCACTTTTATCATGCGCCAAACAATTGAAAGAGAAATAAGTTTTGCCACTTGTGAAAATGACAGATAATTTTCTGCAGTGAAAGCCAAAACCATCGCCTCTGCACTTTGGACTCTGTCAACGAATGGTGTTGAAAGTTCTACAGTGACCGATTGTGTCATGGAGGAACAATTTGTCAACTGTGCTGTTGCAACAGTTTGCTTGAACAGGCCGGAGAGTTTCTGCTGACTTGAACCAGCAAAAAATTAGAAAGAGTAATCAGAGATTGCAGACCCTCACCAGAACTTGTTTTGTGTGGTGTATGTTGTGTGGCAAATAAATGGAAGGATGTACCAAATGAAAGGTCTGAATGGTCTCGTTGTAAAGGTGTAAAGGTCTAAAAAGTTGTAAAGGTGTAAATGTCAAATGATCTAAAGGTTGAAAGCTCGAAAAGAGCAAAATGGGTCGAAAGGGTCTGAAGGGTAATAAAAGGTCTGAAAGGTGCCGAAAGGCCGAAAAGTGTAGAAAGTAGTCGAAGGGGTCTTAAGGGTTCTTAAGGGTTCTAAAGGGTCTAATGGGGGTAAAAAGCATCTTCGGATTCTAAAGGGTCTAACAGGATGAAAGGGTGCTGAAAGGTGTAAAGGGGTCCATTGGGTCTTGGGATTATATTCAGTCTTAGGATTATATTGGGTGTTAGGAGCCTGAGAGGTATTAGGGGTGGAAGGGGAATCAATGGGGTCTGAAGGTATACAGGGGTCCAATATAAATAATACACCTACTCACGTTCTGGGAGGATAAAGAGACAAATTGACCCAAATGCAATACCCTCACCTCTAATGAGGGTAACAATACAACAACAACAACGACGACGACGACAACAACAACAGGCATTTTAAGGCCATTTTCCCAGCAAGAGTGGGGGTTAGCCTTGCGGTCCACATGACAATCTTCTCCATTTTGCCTTATTTTCTGCATCGCCCCTTGTTAACCCCCTTGCCCGCATTTCTTCTTCCACCACCTTCAGCCAAGTCTTTCTCGGTCTTCCCCGTCCCCTACTTCCTTCTACATTCATTTCCATCACTCTTCTCAACCAGTCACTTTCATCATTCCTCAACACATGACCAAACCATCTCAACCTGTTTCTCTCCACAGAATCCATCACAGGCTACATTCCCATCATATTTCGCAATTCATCATTTGTCTTCCTCTCTTTCAACGATACTCCACACATCCACCGAACCATTCGCTTTTCCACCCTTTCCAGCCTTCGTTGCTGCTCTACATTCATTACCCATGTCTCGCTCCCATAAATCATAACACTTCTCACACATGCAGCATACACCTTTCCATTCAGCTTCAACGACACTTCCCTCCTCGTCAGCACGCCACTCGGATCCCGAAACTTCTTCCATGCACATCTCACCCGAGCAACCATTGCCGAGTCTGATCCACCTTTTTCATTCAGCATGTCTCCGAGGTAGCAAAATGTTTTCACACCTTCCAGCTTCGTGCCGTCTCCAAGATCCAACTCAACATTTCCTTCATCTGCAGGTCCCTCTGTGCACACCTTACACTTGAATGTAGCTGCCACACTGGTTAATGACCCTCTCAGACCACTACATTTTTGATGAACCCACTCAGCGCACATTGTACATTGAATGGAGTTGACTCCGACACCCTTCCTGCACACAGCACATGGCACATGGCCACTTACCAGTTCTTTCCACCTCACCACATGCTTTACCACTTGCCATCACCTTCGTTTTCCGATATTCACCTTCAGACCTTTTGTCTCCATACATTCCTTCCACTTGTTCATCCTCTCCTTCAGTCCATCCATACTTTCTGCAATCAACACCAGATCATCTGCATACAACAACTACCACGGTAAACCCTCCTTTACATTCCGAGCCAGCACCTCCATCACAGCTACAAATAGTAGTGGACTTAGTACCGACCCCTGATGCACTCCCACCTTCACTTCAAACTCACCACTGTTCCTGTCCTTTGTCCCTACAGCTGTGCACGCTCCATCACTACTCTGATCAACCATTCCTCCACTCCTAACTTCCTCAATGCCCATGTCACTACTTCGCGTGGAACCCTATCAAATGCTTTCTCCAGATCAACAAACCCGAGACAAAACTTCTTCCTCTTCTCCATGTACTTCTCCTGCAACTGCCTTAAAATAAAAAGCGCGTCTGTCGTTCCTCTTCCTGGCATAAATCCAAACTGCATTTCGTCGATCTTCACTTTCTTCCTTATCCTCCTCTCCAACACCCTTTCCAATACCTTCATTCCATGCTCCAATAACTTTATCGCTCGATACGAGCCACGGTCCAGAGGGTCACCTTTCCCCTTGTATAGAGGGACGAGGGCACTCAGTTCCCAATCCACTGGAATTCGGCCTTCTTTCACCACCAGATTACAGATCTCTGTCATTCTCTTCACACCCCAACTTCCCGCTGCCTTCAACATATCTCCCACAACTCCCGTCGGCCCTCCCACTTTTCTACTCTTCATTGCTTTTATCGCTTCCTCAACTTCCTTCTCAGTTATCTTCTCTGCCGGTCCTAAAACTGGGTTACTCTCGATGTTGCCGTCTCATTCATTCTCTGCATTCAACAGCATTTCTCTATATCTCTTCCATCTTCCTTTAATTCCATCTGGGTCCACAACGATTTGTCCCACTTCATCCTTCAAGCAACTCACCCCCATCACATCGCACCTCTCTTTCGCTATCTGCTTTGCAATCCTGAATACCGCTCTCTGGCCCTCTTCCGAATCCAAGCGTTCTCCGAACATTTTCCTACATGCCTCCTGCACCTTTGCTACCTCGTTTTTTGCAGCCTTCTTGGCTGCCTTATAACTTTCATGTTCTGCCTTTTCTGCCCCCGTACCCTTCGCCTTCTGCCACTCCTTGAACTATCTTCCTCTTTTCATAAATCCTCTTTCCAATTTCATCATCCCACCACCATGTTTCCGAGTGCCTCGGTGGTCCTTCAGTCCATCCACATACCCCACCAACGGCTCCCAACAGACTATCTTTCATTGACACCCAACTACTTTCAAGCTCAACCACATCATCCTCTGCCATACTCAGCCTCTCTTTTAATGCCTCCCTCACTGTCACCTCTTTCAACCTCCACACCTTCATCCTCGGTTGGTACTCCACCTGCCAAGCTCTCCTTGCACCTTTCACCCTTATGTCGCAGACAACCAAGTGGTGCTGTGAAACAGCCTCATCTCCTGGGATCACCTTTGTGTCCCGGAGGTGCCCCCTATCTCGCCTACGCACCATCAGGTAGTCAACGGTTGTCGTCGACCCACCTGACGTGTATGTCACAAGCTTATTATCCTCTTTCTGGAACTGAGTATTACAAATGAACAAACCAGCTCCATCAGCAAACTCCAAAATCCTTTCACTTTCTCCATTCCTCACACCATACCCATAACCCCCATGAACTCCCTCAAAACCGTCCATACTCCTTCCCACATGTCCATTTAGGTCTCCTCCTACCACAACAACTTCCTCATCTTTCACGTTTTCCATCAGCTTCTCTATCGCACACCAGAACTTGTCCCTCTCTTCATCGCTCCGACCGACCTGCGGAACATATCCAAAGATGACATTCACCAAGAGCTTTCCAATCATCATTTTCACCATCATCAACCTTTCACTCACTCTAGTCACACTCACCACACTGTCGACAAACTCCTCAGAAAACAGGACACAAACACCATGCACGCCTTCCGGGCACCCTTGCCACACAAACTTGTATTTCTGTCCCTGCATACCCTTCACCATTCTCACACCACTTCCCTTCCATCTCGTCTCCTGCACACAACATATGTCCACTCTTCTTCTGACCAATACTTCCACCACTTGTCCTGATCTCCCTGTCATTGTCCCTACATTCCATGTCCCAAACCTCAGAAACCGATCTCCATGTGGGGCATCAGATGTTTCGTCATCATAAATGGAGTGATTTCCACCCTTGCTTCGATCGGGTTCCCCACCTTGGGTTTTGACGAGAGGGAGTGAGGTCCCCCACGGGGTACTTCGGTCTGTACCCTGCCCATATGTAATTGTAATTGTTCCCTTTTTGAGGCAATGTTTTTATGACCGGATGCCCTTCCTGACGCCAAATGGGTAACATGCCCTTCCTTATGAGGGTAACAATGCACCAATATAATACATTCATGGCTCTACATGTGAGCCACATGGGCCGCTTTGCTGTTTCTCTCCCACGTTACTTGACCCGGTTTCGATCCAGTTCAGACCAGGAGAACACATGCACATGACCTTAGCTGACTAACCACTACATCAGACAAAGCAAGTCCCTCTCGGGCAATGCAGCAGACCAACTAGCCCGAAACATACACTTATTAAGCTAACACCTTAACCGAACACAAATTGTGCGAAAGTGACATTTCTGTCTGCTGTCCTGCACCAATAAAAGTATTTGGTCTCCACAACTCTTTAATTCACTGTTAATATTAAAGAACCTTTGTTTTTGATTCAGAACTTAATATATCCTTTTAAATCAGAAAATAAAAAGAAATGGCATTGACAAAATTATTGACACCCTAGACGAAATATTTGGAAGCACAGCCTTTTGTTACGGATTTGTCACTTCCGCCTTTGTTGTTATTATATACTTGTGGAATATTTTTAGTTTCAGGTAATATTGTTGTTAAGATTTTTGTGTGAAATGGAGATGACTTTCGTAAAAGGCAAAAATAAATGTTTGTGAAGGAAAAAGGAAAACACGGCAAAGAAACCGGAAGAGAGGTCGAGATGGGCAGAGAGGCGACGGCCATGAGAGATACAGCCGTGAATCGCGTCGAGGCTATGAGCGGACTTTTTTGATATTGGTCGCAAATGAGTTGAGGCTTCCCGGGAAAGGGATTGCCCGCAACATTGTCATATATTGCGCGTGCAATTAAACCTGCGTCTCAGGTTTTATCACCAAGTGTGAGTTGTTGTGGGAGAGAAATCAAGCGCCTCCGTTACGGGCCGACATGCCATTTTGTCCTCGAAGAAGAAGAGGCTGTACACTTGGTGCATCTTGTTTTGTCGTTGGGATTTCCATATCAACCTCATCGTGTTGATTGCCGTTGGTTTCCATATCGGCTCAATTCCCATATCGACCTCTCACCTCGTAACTCCTCGTTCGCCATCGTGCCGATACCTGCCTGTTCTCGTCGTTCTGCACGGCTTAAACCAGCGTGGAGATCCATGCACAGACTTTGGGGGAATATTACATTCCACTCACGTTGGGCGTATCGTGAGTTCATTGCTTTGAGAGCAGTGGGGAATGATGGTACCATCATATGTATTGTTCATTTGATGCAAGTAACATTTTCATTGTACTTTCGTTAATAGTGTTATTATTGTGTATGTGAGAGTAATTCATACAATTACTTGTTTTGTTCTACAATTTCATTGGTGTGGTTTTACCATGGTTTATAAGAATACTCAAAATAACAAATCTTTCTGCCGTGTTCCCGATCCAGACTCTGAGGTGTACCGTAGCTGGGGTTTGGGCGGTAATACGTAACAGATATTGGACAAAATAACTGCAGCCAAGTGGTTCCTATAACCATGAATAAGCTTCCTACACCTCTCTACTGGCAGTTTGGCCCTCTCTTCTTGAGCAAACTGCTCCAGTTCTCCCAGATTTGAAGAGTGCCTTCTCCCAACTGCTGTTTTCAGATCTCCTCACAAGTGTTCAATGGGATTTAGATCTGGACTCATTGCTGGCCACTTCAGAACAGTCCAGCATTTTGTCTTGAACCATTCCTGGGTGCTTTTTAAAGTGTGTTTGAGGTCACTGTCCTGCTGCAAGACCCATGACCTTCGACAGAGACCCAGCTTTAAGACACTGGGTTGAACATTGCACTCCAAAATACCTTTGTAATCTTCTGATTTCATGATGCCGTGCACACATTCAAGGCACCCAGTGCCAGAGGCAGCATAGCAACCTCAAAACATCACTGAACCTCCACCATGTTTGACTGTAGGGAAGGTGTTCTTTTCTTTGAAGGCTTCATTTTGTTTTCTGTAAACATAGAGATGATGTGCTTAACAAAAAGCTCTAATTTGGTCTCATCTGCCCACAAGACATTCTCCCAGAAGGATTTTGGCTTGTTCAGGTGTGTTTTGGCAAACTCCAGTCGGGCGTGTCTGTCTGTGTCTGTCTGTGTCCGTCTGTGTCTGTGTTGTCTGTGTCTGTCTGTGCCTGTCTGTCTGTCTGTGTCTGTCTGTCTGTCTGTGTCTGTCTGTCTGTGTGTCTGTCTGTGTCTGTCTGTGTCTGTCTGTCTGTCTGTCTCTCTCTCTCTCTCTCTCTCTCTCTCACAGCAGTGTGGTCCTCCTGGATCTCCTACCATGGAACCCCCTTTCATTGAGTTAGCGACGGATGGTGCGAGTTGAAACTGTCGTACCTTGTGTCTGAAAGTCAGCTTGAATCTGTTTGGCAGTGATCAAGGTGCTTTCTCCAGCATTCGACCAATCCTTCGATCAAGTTTTCTCTTGTGGCCACGTCCAGGGAGGTTGGCTGCAGTGCCATGGGCCTTAAACCTCCTGATAACATTGTGTATGGTGGACACAGGAACATCATGGTCTCTGGAGATGGACTTGTAGCCTTGAGACAGTCCAATGTGTCCATGCTTGGCTACAATCTTGTGTCTGACCTCCTCAGACAATTCTCTGGTTTTCTTTCTTTTCTCTATGCTCATTGCAGTACACACAGACACAAAACAGCAGAACGACCCCTTTTCTCCATTCAAACTGGTTGAATGAATGATTTTTATATTGCAGGCACCTGCAACTCACCACCGTTGAGTTGAATTCCAAAGTAAAGGAGAATCACCTGCTTGAAATCTAATTATTTCAAACAACTTCTAAAAGGTGCCAATAATATTGTCCAAGTCATTTTCGGATTTCTGTGTGGAAATCTTTTTTTTTAGTAATTTTAGTAATTTTTTTACAAAAGATTTACTAATTTTTTCAGCTTTTTTTGTTTTGTTCCACTACAAACCAAAGAAATACATATGTAGATACCAAAATATTTTTCAATTTCAACAATTTTCTGGAAGAAATGGTGCATTATTTGAAAAACGTGCAAGGGTGCCAATATTTTTGGCCACGACAGTACATAGTAATACATTATTAGTCTTTTGGATGCAGACAAGTTATTTGCGTTTCAAACAACCCACATGGTCATCTAAGCGATTGAATCACATTTCCTGTAGCCATATTCTTTAGCACACACTTTTGAGTAAGCAAAACCAGGCTTTGATTTTTTTTTGCGTAGCCCATAAGGCAATGTCATCCAGAACGGTGTTTGTCTGTCCGTATGTCTCCACAAACGTCCACCAATCAGAGCTGATTATCTGGTCACATGACAGGGGGAAATGTTTAGTAACCATTGTCCTTACATATTTTACTAAAAGGAAATATAATAGCATTATGTGGAACGTTTTAGGGTCCCAGCAGATGTTGTAAGAATGGTAGGAGGTTTCAGAAATTCCTCAATACAATTATGATTTTGAAATGCGATTGCTCCCAAACCCGGAAGTGAATAGATGATGACGCTTTGCTGGTTTGATATGTCAATACAATCGTGATTTAACATTATATTTTGATATATTAATACAATAGTATTAATTTTTGATTGGAATGATGAATGATGCTGTTTGGAATGAAAATATAGAGAACGTGCTGCCCATGTCTGATGTTTGACTGAAGGTGGCGTAGGAACATGGAATTTATTGGTTCAACGTTTGCCATTCACCGGTTTTTTTTTTGTTTGTTTGTTTTTACACAAATCCTTCACGAACCAGCTGTCCATGCCTGAAGTCAAAAAATTTAATGCTTGCATTATTTGCGAACTGGTAACTGGTATCCCGACATAGGTCATACAATCCTCTTCAACTAAAGTATCAAACAAGCCCGGCTATGCCGTTGTTAAACTAAGAGTCTTGTTTTTATAAGACCAGATCGAGTGTTTTGTCAATGTCCTAGTCAAGCCATTTCCATAGTCATGAATTTTAATTCCTGCATCAATTTTCATAACATCAGCTTTCAGATAGACCACACTTTTTCCTCGTCCATATCATCATTGTGACCGATGGCCACATATTTTACGGGATGTTTTATACATTGATTATATATGATTGTTATACATTGTTTGATACCTTCCGGGGACACCATTTGTCACGTATACTCACAGTATTTGGCTTATTTTGGTCGTGTTGCCAATTACCATTACATGGCTGAGCTGTACATACACAGTGTGAACAAACATGCTCTTGAAGCCATCCCATACATAGTTAAATCCTCATAACTTCAGGGGGCTCCACCCCCTAATAGTCGCAAGGGGTGCTGCCCCCTTCACCCTGTAAAGGACCAGATGGGGCTCTCTCGATCCCTTATTTAATTTTTGAAACTGTTGTTTTAAAAAAAACTTTATGCAGGTAAATGTGTTTTTTTTAACGAGGAAGTAATGTTTTTGTGAGAAACACATTTTACAAAAAGGCGATTTTCCACGTTAATGAGGACACTTCACATCCACAGATACTGGACAGTCAAATGCAGATCTTAACAAACAACACCCTCACTGATTTTAGCCTCCACCTCGAGTGGCCTTGCAGGCTTTGTGGCGGGAAAAATCCCGTAAAAATGAAAATAAAAAAGCAGGTGAGAATTGTATCAGAATAAATTTATTTTATAAGATGGTCTATGTAGTTGGTTTAAAACTTCTCCTGAGAAGAGCAAAAGCCAAACCAAAATGGAGGCCTATTTCAAGCATTTTGCAACCAAACTAAAATGATGAAATATACATCAGACCACAAGAATTGAGATGGGCTAATCTGAAAATGCATGCTTATCACAGACATTTCCCAGTTTGCATTGTTCAGCAACAAGCAATAAATAAGTTTGTCCGACAGCAAAGAGAAAATATAATCAATGTACAACATCCACAATGAAGAATGGTGGAAGATCATCATGAGTTTGGGGTTGCACCTTGGCCAACTGCCTGCAATTTACAAATGAAACTGATGGCAGTTCGGTTGCTGTGAAGTACAGGGAAATTAATTAATCACACCAATTTCTAGGGAACATTGACTCAATGGGAAGTCCTCAATCCAACAAAACTATGCTGAGCACACAGCAAATGTGGCAAAAATACATTTATGGTAAAGAAGCCGAGAGCACTCACAACCAATGCTTTAGCCAGGACAAAGTCCAGATAACATCACCGAGCACGGCATGAAACTAACTTTTTTCCCCTCGATTCCAAAGGGCCCCAGCCATGCGAATTAAGGTGATTCAACAGCAAATATTGGGGCCCACGTCTCATAATTTTTTTGTTTGTTTGTTTTGTTTTTATACATGGGCTATGGCTCATAGTAGAGCCGACACACACACACACACACACACACTGACGAGACAAACACTTAACACAGCCACTGAGGTTGGGGGAAGTGCCGTCACAACCATTACTTCCTGGGATACTCTGTGCACCAGCAATGTCAAAGTAATGGCGCCGCTTTTCTCACCGTACTCAGCGGGGCATTTCCACTTCCTCCCCCCCCCCTCCCCTCCCCCCTTGGGGATTCTTGGGGATTCTTGGTGCTATATCCTGTCCAAGCAAGGAAGCAGCACGTACCATTTTTAAAGTCTTTGGTACGAATTAATTCAGTCCAAACCGGATGGGTGTTTTCGAGGAGAGATCGCCTCCTTCCTGGATGGCTGTTGGCACCCTACGGGAGATTTCGATTTGAGTTCCAATGCATCATATTCCCTTTTAGTATCACAGTAAGCAGTGATCGACTCAAACAGTGACATAAACCTTTCTTTCAAAAATACATTTTACATTTTATCCAATGAGCACTCATCCAAATTTACAATTAACAGAAGGCTCTACCATATAGTCAGGCAACTTAACTGAATTATGGGAACAGACTGGACAAAAGCACCAATTTCTTCCTGGGTGTCATTTATATCAATGGCATTTGTTTACCATAAGTGCCACAAAATCTGTAATTGGGTACTATGATTAAAATGATAATTTATGCAAATTATATGCATTTTAAGCATATTCTCTGGTATTTCACAGAAAAGTATATTGGTAGCTTCTTTTGTTGCGTGTATAATCATGTTTGGCCGAGGAAAATAATATTAAAATGTTAACTGTTAATTGATGAATGTCTTCTCTGAGTTTTATGACAATGTGTGCACATATATAAAAAAATAACCACCTTTAGAGGCCATTTTTCCCCGCAAAGCGGGGGTTGGCCTTTTTCGGGAACCGTGGTTGTTGTTGTTTTTTGGTCCCCTTTTTGAAGCAATGTTTTACGGCCGGATGCCCTTCCTGACGCCAACCCTTTTTGCCGCCTTTAACGACAAGCAGGGAATTACCAGTAAACTGGTACTCAATTAGCCGACCTCAGAAGGATGACAGGCTGAGTCAACCCCCCTGGCGTTAATTCAGCGATCGACCGGGATTCGAACCCAGGATCCTAGGATCCTAAAGCTGGCACCCTAACCGCTAGCCCAACACCAGGTTGTGCATGCAATTGCATAATTAATGCAATTCTAAAGATTTAATTGGCAGCTTATTTTTTGCACTGGATATGTTTGTTCAATTCAGAGCCTTCATATTGCAAGCTTTGCTTTTAGATTAGTTCATTTCAAATGTAATTTCAATGTAAATTTTTGCAAATTTCATGCAAATGGTATGTTGCTGATGTTTCAATATCAAGTGATTATATGATACATGCATTGCTGACAAAGAAAATGGGGATCATAGATCTAACATTGGCAGCTTAACCTACAGCCACTTGAAAAAGTGAGTACACCCCATGTAAAGTTTTGACTTTTTCAACATATTTCAACATACAGCTATTTGATCTTCATTTCAACAATATTGATAAATAAAGGTGGTATAATATTAAAAATATCATGAAACATTTACATTTTGTAGTCCATTATATAAGTTAAATAAACATAAATGCAAATTTCGCATGTGGAAAAAGTAAGTACACCCCTACATTTATCACTACTTCAAATACCTAAAATTAGAATCGGGTGCACCAGCTCAGGTGCAAATGATTAGAACATCGTTAGAGAGGATCTTGGAGGAACCTGTCTTATTAATATTTAAACCTCAGACATTTAGTTTGGTTTGCTCTTTGTTGTTGAAGTGTGCAGCGTCACCATGCCGAGATCAAAAGAGCTCTCTGAGGCCTTCAGAAAGAAGGTTATAGATGTCTACGAGTCTGGGAAGGGATTTAAAAAGATCTCCAAACAATTTGAAATCAATCATTCGACTGTCCGGAAGATCATCTACAAGTGGAGAAGATTCCAAACAACTGCCAACTTGTTCAGGCCAGGCCGCCCCAGCAAGTTCAGCCCGAGAGCAGACCGCAAGATGCTGAAAGAAGTCTCTAAGAACCCCAGAATATCATCACGGGACCTACAGGTAGCTCTTCCCACTGTTGATGTCAAAGTGCACGAGTCTACCATTAGAAAGAGGCTGCACAAATTTGATCTACATGGGAGGTGTGCCAGGGGGAAACCTTGGCTGTCCAGAAAGAACATCAGGGTAAGACGAAAGTTTCCCAATGAACACCGAGGCAAAGACCAGCACTCCTGGAACAATGTGCTCTGGACAGATGAGTCAAAGGTAGAGATATTTGGCGACAGTACCAGAGGACATGTTTGGCGAAAACCAAAGACAGCATTTGACCACAAGAACCTGATACCAACTGTAAAGCATGGTGGTGGAAATATTATGGTTTGGGGCAGCTATGCTGCATCAGGGCCTGGGCAGCTCACCATCATAGAATCCACTATGAATTCTTAATTGTACCAGAGGGTACTTGAGGATAATGTGAGGCCATCTGTCAGAAAGTTGAAGCTCAACTGAAGGTGAACCTTGCAACATGACAATGACCCTAAACATACCAGTAAATCCACCAAGGAATGGCTGAAAAGAAATAAATGGAGGGTTCTGGAATGGCCAAGTCAAAGCCCGGATCTAAATCCCATCGAGATGTTGTGGGGGGATTTGAAACGAGCGCTGTGCATGCAAGAAACCCCTCAAACATCGCACAGCTGAAAGAATTCTGCAAGGAGGAGTGGACAAAAATTTTTTCCCAGTCGATGTCAGAGACTGGTCGACAGTTAAAATAATCGCTAACTTGAGGTTGTTTCAGCCAAGGGGGGCAATACCACCTATTAGAGCCAAGGGTGTACTTACTTTTCCACAGAAGGAAATTGAATCTCTGTTAATTTTTTGTTGAATAAATTATTGCAAAGTCAATTTTTCATTGTTTTTTGTTCAATTAGATCACCTTTAATCGATAGATACTGTTTAAATGAAGATCAAATATTGTCCACACATGTTAGAAAGGTAAAAAAAAAAAAACATTTCATGGGGTGTACTTACTTTTTGCACATGCGAAATTTGCATTAATGTTCATTTAAATTATACAATGGACTACAAAATGTAAATACAACAACAACAACATGCATTTTAAAGGCCATTTTCCCTGCTAGAGCGGGGGTTAGCCTTGCGGTCCCCATGACAATCTTCTCCATTTTGCCCTATTTTCTGCATCTCTCCTTGTTAACCCCCTTGCCCGCATTTCTTCTTCCACGATCTTTAGCCAAGTCTTTCTCGGTCTTCCCCGTCTTCTACTTCCTTCTACATTCATTTCCATCACTCTTCTCAACCAGTCACTTTCATCCTTCCTCAACACATGACCAAACCATCTCAACCTGTTCCTCTTCACAGCATCAATCACAGGCTCTATTCCCATCATCTTTCGCAATTCATCATTTGTCTTCCTCTCTCTCAACGATACTCCGCACATCCGTCGAACCATTCGCATTTCCACCCTTTCCAACCTTCGTTGCTGCTCTACGTTCATTACCCATGTCTCGCTCCCATAAATCATAACACTTCTCACACATGCAGCATACACCTTTCCCTTCAGCTTCAACGACACTCCCCTCATCATCAGCACGCCACTCAATTCCCGAAACTTCTTCCATGCACATCTCACTCGAGCAACCGTTGCCGAGTCTGATCCACCTTCTCCATTCAGCATGTCTCCAAGGTAGCAAAATGTTTTCACACCTTCCAGCTTCACGCCGTCTCCAAGATCCAACTCAACATTTCCTCCATCTGCAGCTCCCTCTGTGCACAGCTTACATTTGAATGTAGCTGCCACACTGGTTAATGACCCTCTCAGACCACTACATTTTTGATGAACCCACTCAGCGCACATTGTACACTGAATGGAGTTCACTCCGACACCCTTCCTACACACAGCACAGGGCCACTTCCCAGTTCTTTCCACCTCACCACATGCTTTACCACTTGCCATCACCTTCGTCTTTCCGATATTCACCTTCAGACCTTTTGTCTCCATACATTCCTTCCATGTGTTCATCTTTTCCTTCAGTCCATCCATACTTTCCGCAATCAACACCAGATCATCTGCATACAACAACTCCCACGGTAAACCCTCCTTTACGTTCTGAGCCAGCACCTCCATCACAGCTACAAATAGGAGTGGACTTAGTACCGCCCCCTGATGCACTCCCACCTTCACCTCAAACTCACCACTGTTCCCGTCCTTCGTCCTTACAGCTGTGCGCGCTCTTTTGTACATTGCCATCACTACTCTGATCAACCATTCCTCCACTCCTAACTTCCTCAATGCCCATGTCAATACTTTGCGTGGAACCCGATCGAATGCTTTCTCCAGATCAACAAACCCAAGAAACAACTTCTTCCTCTTCTCCATGTACTTCTCCTGCAACTGCCTCACAATGAAAAGCACGTCTGTCGTTCCTCTTCCTGGCATAAATCCAAACTGTATTTCGTCGATCTTCACTTTCTTCCTTATCCTCCTCTCCAACACCCTTTCCAATACCTTCATTCCATGCTCCAATAACTTTATCGCTCGGTACGAGCCACACTCCAGAGGGTCACCTTTCCCCTTGTATAGAGGGACGAGGGTACTCAGTTCCCAATCCACTGGAATGCGGCCTTCTTTCACCACCAGATTACAGATCTCTGTCATTCTCTTCACACCCCAACTTCCTGCTGCCTTCAACATATCTCCCACAACTCCCGTCGGCCCTCCCGCTTTTCTACCCTTCATTGCTTTTATCGCTTCCTCAACTTCCTTCTCAGTTATCTTCTCTGCCGGTCCTAAAACTGGGTTACTCTCTATGTTGCCATCCCATTCATTCTCTGTATTCAACAGCATTTCCATATATCTTTTCCGTCTTCCTTTAATTCCATCTGGGTCGACAACGATTTGTCCCACTTCATCCTTCAAGCAACTCACCCCCATCACATCACACCTCTCTTTCGCTATCTGCTTTGCAATCCTGAATACTGCTTTTTGACCCTCTTCCGAATCCAAGCGTTCTCCGAACATTTTCCTACATGCCTCCTGCGCCTTTGCTACCTCTTTCTTTGCAGCCTTCCTGGCTGCCTTATAACTTTCATGCTCTGCTGTTTCTGCTCCCGTACCCTTCGCCTTCTGCCACTCCTTGAACTTCTTCCTCTTCTCGTCAATCCTCTTTCCAACCTCATCATCCCACCACTATGTTTCCGAGTGCCTCGGTGGTCCTTTTGTCCATCCACATACCTCACCAACGGCTCCCAACAGACTAGCTTTCATTGACATCCAACCACTTTCAAGCTCAACCACATCATCCTCGACCATACTCAGCCTCTCTTTTAATGCCTCCCTTACTGTCACCTCTTTTAACCTCCACACCTTCATTCTCGGTTGGTACTTCACCCGCCGAGCTCTCCTCGCAGCATTCACCCTTACGGCACAGACAACCAAGTGGTGCTGTGGAACAGCCTCCTCCCCCGGGATCACCTTTGTGTCTCGGAGGTGCCCCCTATCTCGCATACGCACCATCAGGTAGTCAACGGTTGTCGTCGACCCACCTGACGTGTATGTAACAAGCTTATTATCCTCTTTCTGGAACTGAGTATTACAAATCAACAAATCAGCTCCATCAGCAAACTCCAAAATCCTTTCACCTTCTCCATTTCTCACACCATATCCGTAACCCCCATGAACTCCGTCAAAACCATCCATACTCCTTCCCACATGTACATTTAGGTCTCCTCCTACCACAACAACTTCCTCATCTTTCACGTTTTCCATCAGCTTCTCTATCGCACACCAGAACTTGTCCTTCTCTTCATCGCTTCGACCAACCTGCGGAGCATATCCCGAGATGACGTTCAACAGGAGCTTTCCAATCATCATTTTCACCATCATCAACCTATCACTCACTCTAGTCACACTCACCACACTGTCTACAAACTCCTCAGAAAACAGGACACCAACACACCATTCACGCCCTCTGGGCACCCTTGCCACACAAACTTGTATTTCTGTCCCTGCCTACCCTTCACCATTCTCACACCACTTCCTTTCCATCTCGTCTCTTGCACACAACATATGTCCACTCTTCTTCTGACCAATACTTCCACCACTTCTCCTGATCTCCCTGTCATTGTCCCTACATTCCATGTCCCAAACCTCAGAAACCGATCTCCACTTCGGGCTGTACCCTGCCCACATGTAGTTATAATTGTCATGGTTCTCTTTTTGAGGCAATGTTTTTTTTATGGCCGGATGCCCTTCCTGACGCCAACCCTCTTAGTCACCTCTTACGACACGCAGGGATACGGCGTACCTATTCTTATCCAGGGTACACACTGGGAAACGTTTAAAACATGGAAATTCTGGGGGGTGGGGTGGGCGGCGTCAGCATCACGGCTGCGGTTTAAACATATTTAAATAAATATTTCAACAAAACCACGAAAACAATCTGGGAAAAGTCTCTAAGTGAGAACGTGGATTTGAGAAAGCAGGAGCAGAGGTGAAAGAACAAACGAGATATAGGGGGCGGGGCACAAGTCGAGACGAGGAGGCCGCACGAGACACCAGGCCGCACGAGGCGCGAACAAAGAAACGACTAATTACACACAAATTTGCAACAACTACAAAACCAAAACCAAATAGAAACACACAATAACACATACACAACAAAATACGCAGCGGAAATTTGACAAAGAAACGAACGGGAAAACACTCAAACTTTGATGCCGTGGAGAGATCGAAGCAAGCCCGAAGAAGAGACCGAAGCAAGCAAGCAAGCAAAATGTAAATGTTTCATGATATTTGTTATTATATTATATCACCTTTATCTATCAATATTGTTGAAATGAAGATCAAATAGCTGTATGTTGAAATTTGTTGAAAAAGTCAAAACTTTACATGGGGTGTACTTACTTTTTCACGTGACTGCATACACACAGGATAATTTCCCTCATATTGCTATGAGCTGCGTTTTCGATGTGTATAATTTGCATTGATACGTGACAAAAATACAAATGAATTTACATCAACCTTTCAATGATGTGTGTATGTATATATTATGTATGTATATATATATTGTTGTGGTTTTGAGTTTTGTACAGTTAGTATAATAAAGGTTAAAATTTCCCCCTCATAAGTTAGTCACACAAGCAACATGTAGCCGCGATAGTGTAGTTATCTCTTAGTATTTGTGAGCTTAGTCCTTTTCTTATGTTAGTTCTGAGTTGAGTAGATTAAGGAGAATAGGTCCTACTTCTACTGACTATCCCGCCTCCCGAGCCTAATGCCCCTTTGCGCTGACTTTGGTTCATTTTGGGTGAATTAACATGAGGCAGGCCGAGGAGGGTCGGGGCGGAGCCGAATGAGGGGCGGCAGAGGAGCTGACGGTAAGCACGAGCCGCCAATCAGGGCTCAGAGGTTGTGGCGGCAGCACTGCGTCACAGGGCGTGGTTGGAAGGTTCGAGAGGGTTCAAGAAGGTTCGGGGCGTATCTATATAACCCATCGCGCAAAGCCCCCAGGAGGACTAGCGCGGGAGGAAAGGACTGATGAACTGAGGAGTCGCGCGAGAAGGACTTGCGAGTGGAGAGCGTCAACAGACTCGAGAGTTGAAGGAGCGCGGTGAGCCGAAGAGGACTTTGAGAGATACGCGATCGGCAGAAAGCCGCGCATTGAACCAGGATACGCACGATTATAAAGTGACGCTCAGTTGAGCTGGAGGCCGAGCCGCGTACAGTGCATTAAGTCTCGCGAGTGATAACGGCTGTGTAACCGCCAGCTGCGCTGAGAGACACATATTTGCCGTTCTACCTCATCGGCTGCCTTTTGTTCGGGAGACACGCCACGAGGATCCTTCCACCGCCTGCTTGCCATCTTCGCGGGACGTGCTGGGACCGTGGAGAGCCGGACGGGGCCGTTCCTGGACGACCACGTCATGCGTTTGGCTTGAACATCAACCTGCCTGCAATTCCCTGTGTGAGTGTGACGGGCCCGAGTCTGGGAAGTAAGATAAGACTGTTTACGTGACTCACAGAGAATAGGCTCTGTGACTCTGCGTCCACCGATCATTGTATATATGTGTGGGAATCATAATTAAACCTGTGTTCTTCCTTTTCCATTCGATCGTTTTTGTGATTTCCTCATTGACTAAGCGTGGTACGAATAGAACCGCTCAAATCGGGTTCCACTACCTAAAACTGCACGGACCACGTGGTACTCAATCCGTTTGGTGTACCCAGATCACACATGGCTAAGATCCGTGGCAAAATCTGTCTCCGACCACTGAGAGGCTCCCATAAGAACTCGGACGGACATCGCTCCGACACATTCCTGTGACATTTATTCTGTGTGGTAGTGTATACTCGAATGGTGCGTATTGCTCGATGCTTCAGGCTTGCTTGCACTAATTGCTAATCCACTGTTACTTCTATGATTACGGAATACTGATACAAAGCTTGTTGATTTCTTACACGTGTTGCCAGAGATCGAAACTGAATTAAACCTACTATTGGGACAATGTTGTAGACTTGATTTTTACAACAATTAATTCAGTTTCTTCTCTTCGTCCTGAACGAGAACGACATGGCTCATAAGCTGATCCAAGTTCCAGTTTTCAGCGCGGACCCCCAAGCGCCGGACGCGGCCGCGCAACTGATACATTGGCTGAAGCTCCTGACTAATCATCTGAATGCGCAGGAGGAAATCATCGCTGAAACGAAGTTTGCGGTATTGCAATCCAAGGTGAATCATACTGTGTACATGTCCATTACACAGTGCGCGACGTACGATACTGCTGTGGCCGAGCTGCGACGTATCAACATCAAAACACAAAGCGTGGTCTACACCCGACATTTGCTTGTGTCTCGTCGACAAAAGCCCACGGAGACCATAGACCAATTCGCTCAAGACCTCCGACGACTATTGAAGGACTGTACCCCTGAGGTACGCACCCATGAAGAAGTCTGTGATGACCTTGCCCGCGATGCTTTTGTCTCAGGTATTAGATCGCCGGTCGTCAGACAAAGACTACTTGAAGAAGCCGATTTGACCCTAGAATCAGCCCTTCGGTTATCTCACGTGTACACCGAAGCGCAGGTACAAGCCGACGCGTATGAACGCCCATACGTCACTGTGGGGATATCCCGACAGACACGACCGGAGAGAGCTACCGCCGAGCTAGAGGATGCTGCATCTACGCCGGATTTGGAGGCACCTGATGCGCTCGAGGACCCCGACCCGAGTTTGTCAGCGGCCGCTGCTGCTGCTGGACCCAAGCCAGGAAGTAATGCTAAGTGCTATTTCTGTGGGAACCGGAAACATCTCAGGTCAGTTTGTCCGGCTAAGGAGGCGAAGTGTCACTTGTGTACAAAGACGGGTCACTTTGCAAAAGTTTGTCGATTGTCGCGGAGCCGATGAGCTCGCTCGACGCTGAATGTGCTTATCTCCGCACCCGCGGTACGAACGGCGCCCGGCGCGCCTCGCCTGACCTTGATTGGAATCGCCCCTCTCCGTGGGCCCCGAGCTGAGCTCGACCTTGATGGGACTCGCCGCGCCGACTAAACAATTCGCTCAATCACATCAGTACGCGGCACGACCGTCCTTGACAGGAATTCTTTCGACGCCCGGCCAACTTCCGGGTTCAGCCCCCCGATCGGCGAACGCTGGCTTCTAAATTCCGCGCATGGCACGAGCGCCCTCTGGAGGCGGCACGACCGACCTATGATCCACTTTGACTACACGAAAGCAGTGATCTCCGCGCGTGGCACGAGCGCCCTCTGGTGTTGGCACGACTGGCCTACAAGGAACTTCAACGGCACGAAAGACATTAGCTGGCGTCGGATCCACACGCGAGGCTCGAGCGCCTCCTCTCGACGACTCGACATCTGCAGGGCCACCTGGCCTGTCCCGCGCGATTATCCCACTCATGATTGAAGGAATTTTTGCAAATGCATTAATTGACACGGGATCCACTGATAGTTATGTTGATTTTCGACTTGTTGAGAAGCATGGCTGGCCGATTCTTGGGACAAAACGCAGAATCTTCACGGCTTCTCAAGGGCTTTGGCTTAGCACTCGGGGAGAATGTCGACTGAAGCTTGTCATTAAGGGTCGAATGTTTCCGGATGTGCATTTAATGGTCTTACCAGCATTATGTGCAGAAGTTTTGCTAGGACATGATTTTCTGCAGCGACATGGGCGTTTGGAAATGGAATTTGGTGGGACTGATACTCTTGCTGTGTGTGCTCTTGCAGGGATGGAAATTGAGCCACTGTCGCTGTTTCCCAATATGACCACTGACTGTACACCTGTTGCTGTTAAATCGTGACGCTACTCACGGGCTGACACGCAATTCATTGCGGAAGAGACTGCGCAGCTACTAAAGGAAGGTATCATAGAACCTAGTCGGTCGCCTTGGCGGGCCCAAGTTCTGGTGGTACGACCCGAATCACATCACAAACGCATGGTAATCGACTATTTGCAGACGATTAATCGGTTTACCCAATTGGACGCCAACCCACTCCCGGGAATGGACTCCCTGGTACGACAGGTGGCACAGTACTCGGTCTATAGCACTCTCGATCTACGTAGTGCGTATCATCAGATTCCCATCTCCGTGGCAGATCGCATCTACACTGCGTTTGAATCAGGCCAGAGGTTGTACCAGTTCACCCGGCTACCTTTCGGGGTCACGAATGGGGTTTCGTGCTTCCAAAGGGCTATGGACGACCTCATCGCTAAGGAGAATTTAACCGATGTCTTGTTTATCTGGATAATCTCATGGTTTGCGGGTACGACAAAGAACATCATGATGCTAGTCTGAAGCGCTTCCTCGAGGTTGCGCACAGGTATCGATTGACTATGAACGAGGCTAAATGTCGCTATTCTGCTCGCACGATAGATCTCCTGGGGTACACCGTGACCCTTGGCTCTATCGCTCCGGATAAGGAGCGTCTGCGACCCTTGCTCGACATGGCCCTGCCCCGCGATCGTGCTTCATTGAAGCGTGCTCTCGGGCTGTTTAGTCATTATTCCAAGTGGGTTCAAAATTTTTCCGAGAAGCTCCGCCCACTTGTGGATTGCGATGCGTTCCCCATGAGTCACGCTGCCAAGGCCGCTTTTCATGGCCTGAAGTCGGACATCGCTGGCACCGCTGTGTCAACGATTGACGAAAATAAGTCCTTTGTTTTGGAAAGCGATGCGTCGGATCACGCGATAGCTGCGACACTCTCTCAGGGGGGGGGGGGGAGGGGGGGAGGGGCGCCCTGTGGCATTCTTTTCAAGGACTCTCTCCTCCGCGGAACGGAGACATTTGTCTGTCGAAAAGGAGGCGTATGCCATCGTCGAGTCGATCAGGCGTTGAAGTCCCTATTTGCTCGGACGATGTTTCCAAATTATGACAGATCAACAGAGCGTTGCATTTATGTACGACACGCAGCATGCTCAACGCATTAAGAATGAGAAAAGTACTCGCTGGCGGATTGAGCTCGCCGATTTCTGCTACACAATCAAATATCGCCCAGGGCGGGATACCCTCGTTGCCGATGCTTTATCGCGGCTGGCGATGTGTGCGAGCCTCACCTCTTTTGAGGATCTGCGCGTTCTTCATGACACCTTGTGCCATCCCGGCGTGACGCATTTCACTCATTATGTGCGCAGTCGTAACTTGCCCTATTCCATTGAGGATGTTCGTCAGCTCCGTCGCACTTGTTCCGTTTGCGCTGAACTCAAACCTCGCTTCTACAACCCTCCTATGGGCACGCTGGTCCAAACCACTAGGCCGTGGGAGAGATTGGTGATGGACTTCAAAGGACCCCTGCCGGCTTCACCGGCTTCGAGTAATTCTCGTTATCTACTCACGATCGTTGATGAGTTCTCCAGATTCCCTTTTGCTTTCCCGTGTGGTGATATGTCTGCTGCTATGGTTATCCGGTGCCTGCGGAACTTGTTTTCTATGTTTGGGAATCCGGCCTCTGTGCATACCAATCGAGGCGCGGTGTTCTTGTCCCAGGATGTGAGGAACTTCTTGCTCCAGCATAATGTCGCTTCTAGCCATACTACTCGGTATAGGCCACAGGCGAATGGACAGGTAGAACGCTTTAATGGCATTATATGGAGGGCCGTTACTCTGAGTCTTAAGTCCCGCGGCCTAGGACTAGACCAATGGGCTTGGTCACTACCCGGGGCATTAAGCTCGATCAGGACTTTATTGTGTACTGCTACAAATCAAACTCCCCGTGACCGGATGTTTCGTTACCCGAGGCGTTCGGGCAGTACCCGACCTTTACCGGGTTGGCTTGCTGAGCCGGGACCGGCTTTTCTAAAACGCGCAGTTCGCATGAGTAAATATGACCCGCTGGTGGACAAGGTGCAGGTTCTCCAAGCTAATCCCGAGCACGCCCGTGTGTTGTTGCCCAATGGACGGGAGTCGACGGTCTCGGTACGCCACCTGGCCCCATGCGGGGAAGTTGACGAACCAGCTTACGGCCCCGTTGATCCGACAATGGAGCATCTGCCGGCTTCCTCACCGCTACATGCACCAGATCCGGCTGGCCCTGTGGGGCCACCGCCGTCACACGATTTAGGCGGATACTTTGACGCGGGGGACTCCAGTCTTGGTGATGTAGTACCCGGTAGTTACCGGACCCGTGCCGGGAGAGAAATTCGCCGCCCCGACCGCTATGGTTGGACTGACTGACATGGACTGACAACTGCTGTTCACTGATATTACTCTGCTGCTATGTGCTGCTAGCTTGATTTCTGCCCTAGTGGAAGTGTAGTTTTAACGGCGGGGAGAATGTAATGAAATTGTGTCTAAGTTGAACCCAGGTGTTATGTTGTCTCCGACCACTGAGAGGCTCCCATAAGAACTCGGACGGACATCGCTCTGACACATTCCTGTGACATTTATTCTGTGTGGTAGTGTATACTCGAATGGTGCGTATTGCTAGATGTTTCAGGCTTGCTTGCACTAATTGCTAATCCACTGCTACTTCTATGATTGCGGAATACTGATACAAAGCTTGTTGATTTCTTACAGGTGTTGCCAGAGATCGAAACTGAATTAAACCTACTATTGGGACAATGTTGTAGACTTGATTTTTACAACAAATGGGATGGCAACATAGAGAGTAACCCAGTTTTAGGACCGGCAGAGAAGATAACTGAGAAGGAAATTGAGGAAGCATTAAAAGCAATGAAGAGTAGAAAAGCGGGACGGCCGACGGGAGTTGTGGGAGATATGTTGAAGGCAGCAGGAAGTTGGGGTGTGAAGAGAATGACAGATCTGTAATCTGGTGGTGAAAGAAGGCCGCATTCCAGTGGATTGGGAACTAAGTACCCTCGTCCCTTACACAAGGGGAAAGGTGACCCTCTGGACTGTGGCTCGTATTGAGCGATAAAGGTATTGGAACATGGAATGAAGGTATTGGAAAGGGTGTTGGAGAGGAGGATAGGGAAGAAAGTGAAGATCGACGAAATGCAGTTTGGATTTATGCCAGGAAGAGGAACGACAGACGTGCTTTTTATTGTCAGGCAGTTGCAGGAGAAGTACATGGAGAAGAGGAAGAAGTTGTTTCTTGGGTTTGTTGATCTGGAGAAAGCATTCGATAGGGTTCCACGTGAAGTAGTGACATGGGCATTGAGGAAGTTAGGAGTGGAGGAATGGTTGGTCAGAGTAGTGATAGCAATGTACGAGAGAGCACGCACAGCTGTAAGGATGAATGACGGGAACAGTGAGGAGTTTGAGGTGAAGGTGGGAGTGCATCAGGGGTCGGTACTAAGTCCACTACTATTTGTAGCTGTGATGCAGGTGCTGGCTCGGAACGTAAAGGAGGGTTTGACCGTGGGAGTTGTTGTATGCAGATGATCTGGTGTTGATTGCAGAAAGTATGGATGGACTGAAGGAGAAGATGAACAAGTGGAAGGAATGTATGGAGACAAAAGGTCTGAAGGTACATATCGGAAAGATGAAGGTGATGGCAAGTGGTAAAGCATGTGGTGAGGTGGAAAGAACTGGGAAGTGGCCATCTGCTGTGTGCAGGAATGGCGTCGGAGTGAACTCCATTCAATGTAAGATGTGCGCTGAGTTGGTTCATCAAAAATGTAGTGGTGTGAGAGGGACATTAACCAGTGTGGCAGCCACATTCAAGTGTAAGGTGTGCACAGAGGGAGCTGCAGATGGAGGAAATGTTGAGTTGGATCTTGCAGACGGCGTGAAGCTGGAAGGTGTGAAAACATTTTGCTGCCTAGGAGACATGCTGAATGGAGAAGGTGGATCAGACTCGGCAACGGTTGCTCGAGTGAGAAGTGCATGGAGGAAGTTTCGGGAACTGAGTGGCGTGCTGACGAGGAGGGAAGTGTCATTGAAGCTGAAGGGAAAGGTGTATGCTGCATGTGTGAGAAGTGTTATGATGTATGGGCGCGAGACATGGGTAATGAACGTAAAGCAGCAACGAAGGCCGGAAAGGGTGGAAATGCGAATGGTTCGTTGGATGTGTGGAGTGTCGTTGAGAGAGAGGAAGACAAATGATGAATTGCCAAAGATGATGGGAATAGAGCCTGTGATGGATGCTGTGAAGAGAAACAGGTTGAGATGGTTTGGTCATGTGTTGAGGAAGGATGAAAGTGACTGGTTGAGAAGAGTGATGGAAATGAATGTAGAAGGAAGTAGAGGACGGGGAAGACCGAGAAAGACTTGGTGAAAGATGGTGGAAGAATAAATGCGGGCAAGGGGGTTAACAAGGGGAGATGCAGAAAATAGGGCAAAATGGAGAAGATTGTCATGGAGACCGCAAGGCTAACCCCCCACTCTCGAAGGGAAAATGGCCTTAAAATGCCTGTTGTTGTTGTGTTTGGCTTAGGAATGCATGGAGGTCAAACAAACACACAAACGCAAACAAAGAAATAGAAGGTTCTCAAATATATATATATATATATATATATATATATATATATATATATATATAT